>NC_089754.1:31497383-31547383 GCF_040412425.1 Macrobrachium rosenbergii | reverse complement strand
CTAAAATTTACTTAAACTGAGCTTTTCAAATGTAGTACATCAGTCTTGCTCATTAGGTCATTCTTGTATAACTCACTCTCTCTCTCTCTCTCTCACATAATGTTCGTCGTCGTCATCCTCAATTCCCATTTAGCCGGATCCTACCTGTCAATTTTTGGCGCCGCAGATGCCACCCAATTAAGAAGCCCAATTATACCCAAAACAATTATCGGGTGCGGTTTTTGGGGACCCAAATTGCTAATGGATCTATCGCAAAATACAGTCCCACTTCGGAATGAGGCTGGAGTCTTTACAGTGTTGGGGAAAAAGACTCATTAGGAGATGCGCTGGATACAGCAGAGTTAAGAGAAAAAAATAGAAGATAGGTGTACAAATAAAGGGATTTTGGCTAAAAGAAAAAAAGTAGAATTTCGACATAGCAGGGTTAACAGAAAAAATAGGAGAAAATAAATGTGCAAATGGAGTGCTTTGCGCTAAAAAAATAGAATTTCGACATAGCAGGATTAAGAGAAAAAATAAAAGGAGGTAGATGTGCAAATAAAGGGATTTTGGCTAAACACACACACACAGACACACACAAAACAGAATTTTGAGTACCTTGTTTCAGTTTTTTTCCCTCGGTTTGTTTCTCTTCGAACATAGTTACGCATCAATAGATAAGCCTTCCACGATAATGGAAATGTAATGTTATGGCAAGTATTTTTTTTTATTACTGAAATAGATACTGCTCGTCTTTGAAATGTAATGTATGCAAGGTATGTAAGAATTTCCTTGTAGCAGAAAATCATTTTACCTTTGCTTTCTGCTTTCTTATCTCTCTAAGTTTTGGTTTTAATACAATAAAATAGCTCTTAGCTTTGATTTTAATATAATATCAGTTTAAATAAAATAATATCCCTAAAAATAATTTTCACTTGGGAGACGAGATGTTGAACTTAAAAATACCTTCTTTGCTTGTAGAGCTATTGAAAATTTTTGTGAAGAATATTTTTTGCGCATGTCAAAAAAAAAAAAAAAAACTAAAGGCAAAATCATAACGACTTCATACAACTTCTCTCTTCACATTCTACAGACGACTCTACAAGACAAGAAACTGCCAGAAGTATGCAAGCAAAAAAGAGAGAGAGAGAGAGAGAGAGAGAGAGAGAGAGAGAGAGAGAGAGAGAGAGAGAGAGAGAGAGATCCACAACCGTTGATGACTAGTAATCTAAAACGTCAGGTAATCACAGCCCATCCTATATCCAAAAAACGGGTCCTTTTCGAAGATCCCTAAAATATGCCTTGCAACCGAGGAGTCAGTTTTTTGCAGTAATCAGCATTTTTCAATCGTGTTGGTTTTCGTCCCAAAAGTCCGTTTCATTTAAGGGTTGCTGATTGTTTGGGGGAATATTTCTTCTTAATGTTTTCAGATTTTTTCTCTTTGACGGATGAATATGTATATACTTTTTTTACCGTGTGTCTGTCCGCTGCAATTTTGTAAATGTGCAGACGTCTTTGTATAACATAGGTTCGTGGTACTGTGATGCGATGTCCATATCTGTCCCCAGGTTAGCGACTGTGTCCATTATTTGCTCTCTTATTACACACACACACACACACATATACATACACACACACACACATATATATATATATATATATATATATATATATATATATATATATATATATATATATATATATATATAAATATGTGTATATATATATATGCATATACTGTATATGTGTATATATATATATATATATGTATATATATATATATATATATATATATATATATATATATATATATATATATATATATATATATATTCCATTAGTAGGTCAGAAACAACCAACATTGAAAAATCAGAAGTCCACAACAACTCACAAAATCACTTTATACATAGAATTATGTAAATTCCTCACACCCCCACAAAAAATACTTAACAAACTAACAAAACTCCTTTCGTTCCTTTTCCACACACGCAGCCATAAACACGTCCTCTGGTACACACGCATGCAATGACGTGTGTATATAGTGTTTATATACTGCAAATCAACTCCTTGTTTAATCTACCATTACACGGTTAATATCAAATGCTAACACGTCAATCGAAAGGGAGGTATTTAAAAAAAAATGTACAAACCGAGGAGTTTCCTGCCACACCTTTCTCTCTCTCTCTCTCTCTCTCTCTCTCTCTCTCTCTCTCTCTCTCTCTCTCTCTCTCTCTCTCTCAACCTTCTCACCCGGGAGGAATTCTCGCTTTGATGGGAAAATTTCAAGGTGTATTTAGAAGGTAAATTTATGTAGGAGAGAGAGAGAGAGAGAGAGAGAGAGAGAGAGAGAAGAGAGAGAGAGAGAGAGAGAGAGTAAAAAAAGTAAAAATACATTGTAGACCATTCAGAACATTGCGACTTCCACAATATTGTAAGGTGAAATTTGCTATCCCATTATTGAACATGCTTTTGACGTGTGGGCTCATGCACGCGTGCGTATTAGTAAGCAAATACGGAAAAGCATAACAAGAATAAATACTAAGAAGTACAATAAGAAGAAGAAGAAGTTAATAGAAAAATGGACCGAAATCAATGCAAAAACAGAGTTAGACCGTTTGCTTAATAGCGCAATAAAGGCACGACATCTGTTCCACTTACTTTTATGGTCTCACCAAGCGATACGAGCAGAGAGAAACAAGTGGAACAGATGGAACGAGAACAAACAAAAACAGTGATAAGGCATTTTTGAGTTAAAAGGCCTGTGTCCTAATTTATCGGGAATGGGTTGAGTCATTATCTGGAATCTTATCAGGGTTCGAAATTCTGCTTAAGACGTCAGGTTGAAGAAAGTGTACATTTTTCAATTGGCTGCAAGCTAGTAGACTAAAACTCATTCTCTCTCTCTCTCTCTCTCTCTGTCCCTCCCTCTCTCTCTCTCTCTCTCTCTCTCACAAACACTTGCTTAAATACACACACACACACATACACATATACGCGACTATACCCCCTTGGAAAGGCTGGTTCTAGTATCCTATTTCTTCGGTTTTCATCGTCAGTTATGCGATGAGGTTGCTAGTCCTACATGTAGCTCCTGGGATGGTAAAGGGGCATATGCACCGACGACATCAGACCTTCCTTGGTGATTACAATTTCATGTATTAACCAGATTCATTGATGCTTAATTTTTGCTGAGTGAATGACCTGCACACACACATATATATATATTTATATACATTTATATATATATAATATATATATATATATATATATATATATATATATATATATATATATATATATATATATATATATATATACGTATATATGTATGTACAGTATATATGTATGAATGTATGCATATATATACAGACACACATATATATACTGTATATATATACAACAAAAGCCTCTCTCAACCTCCTGAAATATATATTTTATCCCAGCGACTTCCTCCGTAATATGAGGTCGTGAAAAACCATGACATAAGAGGTCACGGCAAAGATAAAAAAATAAAAAAGCTAAAAATACGAATATTCTTTTCTGAAGTTGTAACACCCTTCCATTTTTTCCTCTTTGTATCTAAAAACGTCACCTTTGATATGAGGACCTGAAGTCTTTTCCCTGAATTTCACCTTGATGTATGTTTTTATGCGTTTTAATCCGAATAAAGTTTTGTTTTATTGCATGGGTGTCTCAGAGAGAGAGAGAGAGAGAGAGAGAGAGAGAGAGAGAGAGAGAGAGAGAGCGTACCTAAAGATTCATAAAGAATGGCTCCAACTTTAAGGAGGCGTGGTGTTATCTCGTCGAGTTAATCCCAGCGTAGAATTACCTCATCGAGTTAATTCCAACGTGGAATTACCTTGTTTTGTTTCTCCCAACTTGGAATTATGTCGTCGAGTTATTCCCAGCGTAGAATTACCTCGTCGAGTTAATTCCAACGTGGAATTACCTCGTTTTGTTTCTCCCAACTTGGAATTATCTCGTCGAGTTATTCCCAAAGTGGAATTGCCTCGTCTAGTCAATCCCGGCGTGGAATTAGCTCGTCGAGTTAATCAAAACTTTGGATTAACTCGTTTTGTTAATGTCAACGTGGAACTACCTTGTCGAGTCAATCCCAGCGTGGGATTACCTCGCATAGTTAATTCCAGCGTGGAATTACATCCTCGAGTTAATCCCGTATGTGAATTCGGCCACAATCTGAACTCTTTATCGCAAGAAATTACCTTAAGGTGCAATCTGGAATTACATAGAATGTGTCCAGTATATTCTGAATTGTGGCCTCTAATTAACCAGTAATGTCATACCATTGTTTATCTGGAATAAACTCCTGGAAATCGTGTGGTTTATCTCTGAGTGCGTGCTCGCGGTGCATGCTGGCCAAGGTCTCCCTCGTTGACTGTCGAAAAGCATCGAGTGAGACTGTCCCTGGGCACAGTCAGGTACAGTCTGTGGGTGAACCTGAGTTGGAGCATGATAAGATAAGGATGAGGGATATCTGAGCGCAGTCTAGAATTTTGGTCGAATTGAAAGGTAGCTATTTGTGATTTTAACTTTAAACTGGAAGCTTTTAAAGCAGCATCAAGAAAAAGAAGTATAAAACTTACATTTTGGTTATTATACTGTTAAATCATGCCCACACAATGTCAGCAGTCCGACAATGAAGACGTTCTGTTGTGCACAATGTGCAGCAAAAACATCACAACAACACCAGAGAACAGCAACAATGGAAAGGCGGAATTTGCTGATCATAAACGACAAAAAAAAAGGCCTTATTATTTTCCTTCGTGTCAGACTTACGCCCAAATACAGAGGGAGGTCAGTAAAAGAATGAAAAAAGAAAAAAGCAAGAAAAGAGAGAAAAAAATGCATTCTTCAGACTCCATTTGTCAGCTTTAAACCTGACAACCACAAGACAAGCTGCGCATTGAGCCGGATTTTTTTTTTTCCGGGAACGCATCGTGTCAATAACGAGTGATGAAGAACAAGGGAAGTACAGCTTTCATGGACTGGCTGTCTCCTTTGCAATTGTCGTGGCATTATTTGCCATATTTCTATGCAAACAATGGGGGCCTGCTTGGGAAAACAGTTGGCAATACAGTGGCGTCATCCAGCAGGCGCTGGCGAGTTCTGTTGAGCAGAATGTTTCTGACGCACGATCGAACAGAAGACTCCCAATCACCGGGTGAAAAGAAGACGCCAGACGCTGTGAGAATGGATGTTTGTTGATATCCTCATGTTGTTTTTTTCTTTTACTTTTGCAGTTCTGGCAATGATGTATTAGTCGTTTCGTGTGATTAGGAAGAATTTCATCATTCATTGTAATTTAATTGCATTAATTCTGCTGATAAAGCGTAAATTCATAACTAATCCATAGACCAATGCTCAATTTTTGACGCATTTTGAAACGGCTGGCACACCAGCTAGCCACCTCTCGATTCCATTTTACAGTCAAGTTCATTACACAAACAAAAAATCGTTATGAAGTCCAGCAACATAAAACCTCAACTTCAGATATGATACTGATGGATGCCGAAATTTAGATATATGAAGTTTGTGAAAGGGGGAGAGATGAGGGGAGAGAGAGGAAAAACGTAGGAAGGAAGTAATAATGCTTCACACCGCCGATTACGGACGCGTTCAGGAGCTACGCTTTGGCAACGGAATACCGTTTCAGCAGAGTTGCATTTCTGCTAAACGCACAATTATACATTTTAGCAGCTGTGGCATGAAATTTGTTTATTCTGCTTAAAGTAATTTTATGCACAGAATCCCAGGAGAACCATACCTCATGAAACAAAAACTTTTAGAATAAAATAACAAGTACTGAGATAGAAAAGCCTCGTGATATGACTAAGGAACCAGCCTCCACAGTGTATGAAAGAGGAAAATCAATAATTCAATATAGACAACATGGCACAGGAAGGAAATGTTAAAAAAAAGTCCCTTTGATGCTCTTATTTTCCTTTTTTATTTCTGAATTTCTGGCGAAAATGAAGAGAATTGACATTAATGAAAAATAGAAAACTATATTCTTATGCTTTTAATTTGACATATAGCAGGTAAATGGGACTTATAATTTAAAAAAAGTGAAATGTTGACTAAACATTGACAGGGAAATTTCATAATGGATTGAAAAAAAAAAAATCCTCAGGATATTTAATAATAATAATAATAATAATAATAATAATAATAATAATAATAATAATAATAATAATAATGTCATCCCTACTGAAAAGTTAACTAAATTCAAGCGGAAAATTCTGTACAACCAAACCTTCACGATTTACTGTCAATGTACATTATTAATGTAGGTACTCATATGGATGTGAGGTCATCGTTATCTGTGCAGCCATATGTCCTAGATATGCCATAGATATTCCCTACATATGCCGTAGATATCCCCTACATATGCCGTAGATATGCCGTAGATATTCGCTAGGTATGCCGTAGATATGCCCTAGATATGTCGTAGGTATTCCCTAGATATGCCGTAGATATTCCCTAGATATGCCGTAGGTATTCCCTAGATATGCCGTAGATATTCCCTAGCCGTAGGTATTCCATAGATATGCCGTAGGTATTCCCTAGATATGCCGTAGATATTCCCTAGATATGCTGCTGGTATTCCCTAGATATGTCGTAGATATTCCCTAAATATGCCGTAGATATTCCCTAGATATGCCGTAGATATTCCCTAGATATGCTGCTGGTATTCCCTAGATATGTCGTAGATATTCCCTAAATATGCCGTAGGTATTCCCTAGATATGCCGTAGATATTCCCTAGATATGCTGCTGGTATTCCTAGATATGTCGTAGATATTCCCAAATATGCCGTAGATATTCCCTAGATATGTCGTAGATATTCCCTAAATATGCCGTAGATATTCCCTAGATATGCCGTAGATATGCCCTAGATATGCTGTAGATATGCTGTAGATATGCCGTAGATATGCCGTAGGTATTCCCTAGATATGCCGTAGATATGCCCTATATATGCCGTAGATATTCCCTAGATATGCCGTAGGTATTCCCTAGATATGCCGTAGGCATTCACTAGACATGCCGTAGATATTCCCTAGCCGTAGGTATTCCCTAGATATGCCGTAGATATTCCCTAGATATGTCGTAGATATGTCCTAGATATGCCGTAGATATGCCCTAGATATGCCGTAGATATCCCTAGATATGCCGTAGATATTCCCTAAACATGCCGTAGATACTCCCTAGATACATCGTAGATATGCCCTAGGTATGCCGTAGATATGCCCTAGATATGCCGTGGACATGCCCTAGATATGCCGTAGATATTCCGTAGATATGCCGTAGATGTGTAAGCCATTCAGGAATGTGAGTGACTTTAAGCACCTCCTTCAGAAAGATGCAAAACCTATCCAGGTTCCATGTGGCTCTACATCCAAATATTATGATTTAGCATTGCCGTCGTCTAGCGCCAGGACACAGCGCTTCACGGAGGGAGGGAAATTTGAATAATTTAACCCAGCCGCAATTAACGAGCTATTTTGAAGTTTTATTGCTCATTTTCAGATGCCATATCCATCTCCCTCAGCCATTCTGCTGCTGGATTGCGTGTGACTTTTATACGCGGTAATCACGGCGGTCTCGTTAGCAGAGTGCTTTAAAAGGATTTACTTTTGCTCCTCCTGTTCCTTTGTTATTTCGTTTTCCCTCTTCGTAAGCGTTTCGTTGGGTTGGGTTATGTAGACTTTGAATATTGTAATTTGCTAACCACAAGCTCATCTCTCATAATCTGCTTCGCGTTTTCTTTCCGTTTTCTCTCTTTCCTTATTGGGATGAATTCTTTCGAAGTCTGCTGTCTCTGTTAACCACAGATGTGAATTATGCACCTAGTACTATCTCAGCTGTGGAGAAGAGCCACCAGAGACTAGAAAGGTATAGGGCTAGCAACTGCATCCCAAAATTCTTGATGAGAACCGGAAGTCTGTCACCTGTGGCCACACCATCTAGGGAAGTAAACAAGGCATCGTAATGATATGCAAATGAGAAATGTTCAGAGTAGTTAAATCTAGAGTTCACTACATATTATAATATATACAGTATATAAATATATATATATATATGTATATATATATATATATATATATATATATATATATATATATATATATATATATATATATATATATATATATATATATATATATATATATATATATATATATGTATATATATGTGTGTGTGTGTGTGTGTATATATATATATATATATATATACACATATGTATATATATATATATATATATATATATATATATATATATATATATATATATATATATATATATATATATATATATATATATATATATATATATATATATACACGCACTTTTGAGAAGCATGAAAATAGTACCTCGAATGATAAAAAAAACTGTAAATAAATGCAGCAAAATAAATTGTACGGCGCCAACAATGCAGAGTAGGATTAAGAGTGCCCGCTTGAAAACAGGTTATGCTAATCTATTACCAAAAACAGGAACTTGCTGACACTATTTTCACATAGCAAGGTTCAAGGCCCATTCATTATATTGAACTGTTTCCTAGGAGATCCTGAAGACGGTTCGATAGTGTAGATAAATAGTGAGGACTCCTTAGAAAAACAAATTGTCGAGTAATGATAAGCTTGACACAATTCTCCAGCGCTGCCGATGTATCGTGTCTTAAAGCTGCCCCTTCCAGCTACCTGAATGTATCTGGTATGGGATTAGGGTTATTTAACCACAAGATTTATCAAATACAAATGTAACTTTATAAAAGAAAAAAATGTTTTGGTAGCAACTCCGTACTTAGGAGATAGGTGGATAAATAGACAGATTATTATTATTATTATTATTATTATTATTATTATTATTATTATTATTATTATTATTATTATTATTATTATTATTATTATTATTATTATTATTATTATTATTCAGACGGTGAATCCTATTCATATGGAACAAGCCCACAGGGGCCAATCACTTGAAATTCAAGCTTCCAAAGAATATGGTGTTCATTTGAAAGAAGTCACAGAAAGTAATGGGAAATACAGAGAGAAGAGATCAGTTATTAGAGAAGAAAAAATTTAATTAACAAATTAATAAACAAATAAATAGATAAAAATGTATGTAAATCATTAAAATATTAGGAGAATTGTTACAGGGTAATAATGCGTTGCATCTTTGCCTTAACTTACGAGGTTCCATTTGCACAGCATCTGCAGGGAGAATATTCCAAGATCCAACTGTGTGAATAATAAAGGACCTCTGGAACTGACAAGTTCGACAGCGAGATAAATAGATAAATTTATTGACCACAAATTACAATACTTCCATAATTACTTACAATATTTTCATATCTTACAGAAGATAATATTTTTCGGTCAAATTAGTATGAAAATTCCATACAAAACCACTTAGTAAAGCTGAGAAGTACTCCAGAAAATAATTCAAAAATTAGTTAAAGATGGCAACATTCAGTGACATAGTTAATCTGAATAAGATATAACCCAGTGCTTAAATTGGTCTGCTTGCATTTTAGTGTTTCAAGAACCTGTAAATTAAAGTGTCGGAATTACAGCTTCGTTTATGCCAGCAATACAGTGACCTACAATCCTACAACTGATTGTAGTCTACATCCAAATTTCGACCCTGCGTAACGATTTAGCATCAACAATCGCTAGGGTATAGAATAGAATAGAATAGAAGAGAATAGAACACAGAATTTAGGCCAAAGGTGAAA
This sequence comes from Macrobrachium rosenbergii, assembly GCF_040412425.1. Taxonomy (NCBI): domain Eukaryota; kingdom Metazoa; phylum Arthropoda; class Malacostraca; order Decapoda; family Palaemonidae; genus Macrobrachium; species Macrobrachium rosenbergii. The sequence continues at coordinate 31,537,641 of NC_089754.1, read as the reverse complement.
CGCTAGGACCTATGAGGTCATTCAGCGCTGAAACGGAAATTAACATTAAAAATGTTACAAAGATGTAACAGGAGGTAAACCTTGTAGTCGCGTTAAGAACCAATTGTTAGCAGAGGGTGGAAAGTAAGATGGAAGAAAGAGAATATAAACGGAGATGCATTAAAAAGGAATGAAATGGGCTTCAGCTTGGGGCCGTAGGAACGCTGCAAAGAAACTTAAGTAATGCCTGCAGCGCACAGCAGAGGCGCACTGACGGCACTACCCCTACAGGGGCACCAGGGTATAAGTCTACAAAGAGCAATCAACAAGAATGAAAGTTGTTGAAGGGAAGAGGCCACAGCAATCTAATTTGAATTCTGCGAGCAACAACGGGTTAGGTAGGTCGTCTTCAAAGTCCATTTAGCTGTGAGACGCGAGCAATAAACTGCATCAGAAACTAAAATTCGCTTATCTTCTTCATGGGTTCGTACCAAGCGGTTTATTCGTCCAGTGCTGCTGAGGGCTTGGAAATCGTGTTGAATACGAGGTTCAAAACGCTCTTGGCCCCGTAGGGGGGTAGGGCCGTCAGTGCACCTCATGCGGTGCACTGTAGGCATTACTTAAGGTTCTTTGCAGCTTGCCTTCGGCCCCTAGCTGCAGCCCCTGTCGTTCTTTTTACTGTACCTCCTTTCATATTCTCTTTCTTCCATCTTACTTTCCACCCTCCCCTAACAATAGATTCATAGTGCAGCTGCGAGGTTTTCTTCCTGTTATACCTTTCAAACCTATTACTGTCAATTTTATGTTTCAGCGCTGAATGGCCTCACAGGTCCCAGTGCTTGGCCTTTGGCCTAAATGCTATATTAATTTCAATTCAATTCAAAACGCTCTTGGCTTGGACCGAGAATGTCTCGTGCAATTTGGACATTTTGTAATTTGGAAATCGCGTGATCCTGTATATATATCTAATGAATCTAGTCAATCAAAAAATTAAATCCTGCAGAATGCCCTTATCTCTAAACATAAGCTTGCTCAAGCATTTAATTTTCCTCACTATGGCCGATAATTGCAGCCAAGCGCACAGAAAGAATACTATATTAGCCAGAGATATACAGGGATGATATCAGCTCATCACCACATACAGGGATGATAGTACATACCCCATTGTTTAATAAGTAAAATAATAAGTAAAAAGATTCACGTATTTTTCACTCTTTCAGAGCATCAATATGAGAGCAAGTTTAAAACGGTACGAATCTTTGGCCAAAGTTAAATAGTTTTTGGTTACTGTGGGTTTCACAGAATTTGTAAAATGCACACTTCCTTTCTCATCACACACACACCCCACAATACACACACACATATACATATATACACACATATACATATATATATATATATATATATATATATATATATATATATATATATATATATATATATATATATATATAAACACAAACATATATAGTATCTATTTCTCGTATATCACCAAATATATATGTCTTAAAAAAACTTATATCAGAGTAGAAAGCTTATATTTATTCCCATTTTTCTTATGACAATCAAACAAACCTCAAATGGAAGGACTATTCATAAATCTGGTAACAAGATGCACATACAAACTCTGATTTATTTTTATCCTTTCTGATGTTCTGGTGCTTGTAAAAGTCACAGAGGGCAAGTTTAAAGTTCCATGGTCTTGAGTCCTTCGTAGGATACTTTAGGATTTATGTATCTTTCCTCGGATCAACGTCCTTGAATTTAAGGGGTACCTAAAATCTGCTGAGGGAATGAATTCCTGTATTCATATATAGGATTCTATGAATTCCTGTATTCATATACAGGATTCTATGAATTCCTGTTTTCATATACATTTGCACGTAGATACGATCGTATGAGTAAATTTAAGCTTATGTACATGCATCATTTAATTTTTCAAAGCAAATTTATTATTCAATAAACATTAAATGCGGTGCACAATAAACAAATTGTTAACTGTTCAACGGGGCACCTGATAAAATCAGCTGTCCTTTTTATAACACTGTGCGAGCAGATTGTAAATCACCTGACGCTGACCACACCCTCTTCATAGCAAAACTCGCGCTGTTACCTCAAGAATATGAGGCTTTAAACTGTGTCTACAAATCTGTGGACTCCTTCTACGTCTACAAGTCTGTAGACCCCCTCTACGTCTACAAGTCAGTAGACCCCTTCTACGTCTACAAGTCTGTAGACCCCCTCTACGTTTACAAGTCTGTAGACCCACCTCTACGTCTAGAAGTCTGTAGACCCCTTCTATGTCTACAAGTCTGTAGACCTCCCTCTACGTTTACAAGTCTGTTGACTCCTTCTACGTCTACAAGTCAGTAGACCCCTTCTACGTCTACAAGTCTGTAGACCCCCTCTACGTTTACAAGTCTGTAGACCCACCTCTACGTCTAGAAGTCTGTAGACCCCTTCTACGTCTACAAGTCTCTGGATTTCTTGTACGTCTACAAGCCTGTGGACTCCTTCCACTTCTTCAAGTCTGTGGACTCCCTCTGCTTCTACAAATCTGTGACTTCTACGTCTACAAGTTTGTGACTTCTATGTCTACAAGTCTGTGGACTCCTTCTATGTCTACAAGTCTGTAACTTCTACGTTTACAAGTCTGTGGGCTCCTTCTGCGTCTACAAGTCTAGGAATCCTTTTGCGTCTACAAGTCTGTGGACTCCTTATATGTCTACAAGTCTATAGAATCCTTCTACGTCTACAAGCCTGTAGACTCTTTCTATGTGTACAAGTCTGTAGACACCTTGTGCGTCTACAAGTCTGTGGGCTCCTACGTCTAGAAGTCTGTGGACTCCTTTTGCGTCTACAAGTTTGCTGACTCCTTCTTCGTCTACAAGTCTGGGGACTCCTTATACGTCTACAAGTCTGTAGAATCCTTCTACGTCTACAAGTCTGTAGACTCTTTCTACGTCTACAAGCCTGTGGACTCCTTGTGCGTCTACAAGTCTGTGGACTCCTTGTACTTCTACAAGCCGGTGGACTCCTTCTACGTCTACAAGTCTGTGGACTCCTTGTACCTCTACAAGCCAGTGGACTCCTTCTACGTCTACAAGTCTGAGGACTCCTTGTGCGTCTACAAGTCTGTGGACTCCTTGTACTTCTAAAAGCTGGTGGACTCCTTCTACGTCTACAAGTCTGTGGACGCCTTGTACTTCTACAAGCCAGTGGACTCCTTCTACGTCTACAAGTCTGTGGACTCCTTCTACGTCTACAAGTCTGTGGACTCCTCTGCGTCTACAAGTTTGTGACTTCTACGTCTACGAATTTGTGACTTCTATTTACAAGTCTGTGGACTCCTTCTGCGTCTACAAATCTGTGACTTACACGTCTACGAGTCTGTGGACTCCTTCCACGTCTGTAAGTATGTGTACTCCTTCTACGTCTACAAGTTTGTACCGTCATCTTTCCCTCGCCCTTGGCACAAAAAAATCTACGTCAGATAATCCCCAAAGAGAAAGGAACCTGGATAACAACCAGCGCCAGAAAGACATCCCAAAAAGATATCTCGTTTCTTCGTCCCTTGGGAGTTGGAAAGATGCACAGTCATGTTTGCATGATAGCACAAAAGTACCTCCTCCGAGCCTCTTTGAACACTTCTTCTTCCTCTCGCTGTTAAAAAAAGAAGAAAACGAAGAGCCTTGACGTCTCTTAACACAGCGGGAATCCTCTCCTGGGTGTTCCCGGTCTGTTTTCGAATGTGTATCACCTATTTTTTGTTAATTTTTTCTTTTCTCAAAAATCTGCCATTTAACTCCGTGGCTTTCCTGCTGATTGGTACAACGTCTTTGCATCTGCGCGTTCCGCTTCGTTCTTGTCTGTGTTTGTCTGTGACGGATGCTAGGAGGTTGGCTGTTTGTGTCAGTTGATGAAGAGCCTGGATATAATGGCGTTTTAAACATCTCTTCGAAAATAGGAACAAAAATAGGGAAAAGGAAAAGAGGAACTGCTGGGAAACTGGAAGAAGCATAGCCCTGAAAATTTATGGAGAGAAATGGGCAATAGATTATTGAGAGAAGGGAAAAAATTACACAATTCACGAAGTCCACATAAATCACAGTGAAAATGTGAAATAGACTGGTCATTTATAACTGGGAAAATATGCCATATAAAAAAAATGTAAATTTCGACAAAGCTCTTGCCGAAGCAACGCTAGAGAGATGCAAATGATATTTTAATTTTCAAGAACCGAATCCAGATGAACGAAAAAAGCTTGTCAAGGTCAAGCTGTTTAACCTTGCTTTTATTTCTCCTTCTTCTTCTTCCTCTTCTTTTATTTTTTCTTCTTTTTATTTTCTTTTTAAGTAGTGCGTGGTTGAATAAGATAAAAGCTCCAGCCTCCCAGGATTGTAACATCACGATATGAGAAAATGCTGGATAATTTTGTCGTGGAAACTGACACTCGTAAAAAAGGATCCAGGAGTGAATATGAGACAATAAAGAGACGGAGGACAGAAATTTAAAATGGGAATTGTATAACAGAGAGAGAGAGAGAGAGAGAGAGAGAGAGAGAGAGAGAGAGAGAGAGAGAGAGAGAGAGAGAAAAAACCTCCACTTGCAAAGCGATTTAGCGAGAGAGAGAGAGAGAGAGAGAGAGAGAGAGAGAGAGAGAGAGAGAGAGAGAGAGAGAGAGAGAAGGGTGAATAAATACCTTCAGATGTAAAGAGAGAGAGAGAGAGTGGCACACTTACATTGAGTAAAAGAGAGAGAAAGAGAAAAAGGGAAGAATGAATAGAATACCTTCACTTGCAAAGCTATTCAGAGAGAGAGAGAGAGAGAGAGAGAGAGAGAGAGAGAGAGAGAGAGAGAGAGAGAGAGACTACGACAGGTTACTTCATTAGAATAGTGAGCCATATTACACAAGAGAGGTCAGGAGATCGGACAAACATGGGAGATAATCGAGAATGTTTGGGAGATAACGAGCTGACTCCTAACAAGATAAGCCCATCGAAGGTTGGGAGAGAGAGAGAGAGAGAGAGAGAGAGAGAGAGAGAGAGAGAGAGAGAGAGAGAGAGAGAGAGAGAGAGAGAGGCAGCTTCTTCTGGCCCCTAAAAAGATTCATCTGCATCTGAGAGACGGGAGGCGAATATCAATCGTTTTCAGACTGCCTTGTCAGGACGCAGCGTTGATGGTTGAAATTGGTACAGTTTAGGTTCTAAGAGACATGCGCTCGTTAATATACACACGCGCAAGTGTACATACGTACGTACATATATACACACATATGCATATATATACATATATAAACGTGTATTTATATATATCTATATACTGTATATACATTAAAAATATATATATATATATATATATATACAATATATATAAATATATATATATATATATATATATATATATATATATATATATATATATATATATATATATATATATATACTGTATATATACATACATACATACATACATACATACATACATACATACATACATGCATACATACATACATACATACATACATACGTACATATATATATATATATATATATATATATATATATATATATATATATATATATATATATATATATATATATATATATACATATTATATACACATTCCTCAGAATGTTTTATGAACTCTGTTTTATGGTTTAGGATGCCGCTGACGGCTCTAAAAGAACTTTTGCTTCTCCCACTTAGGTGTCTAACTCCTTCAGCTTCGCCGTACACTTATTTACGGGTCCCGTTTAAGAACAAATCTTCCGGGCGAATCTCATAAGAAATACGAGTCAATAATTTCGTTTATATATTAATCAGTGATGGTGGTATTTGTCCCAAAAGTCTTGCACAAAATAAAAGAGCCATAACTTTCTATATTTAAAAAAAAAGTGTCTTTTAGATATTAATCAGTGGTAATGGTATTGGTCCCATAAGTCTGGGAAAAAATAAAAATGCCATGAGATTTTATATTAGAAAAAAAAAAGAAGCCGTCTTCCAAAAAATTGACGTATATAATACACCAGGAAAACAAAAACTTGGTAGCCCTATGCCGGCTACCGGGCGTGATACCGAACGGACGAGCCTCTGAGATTCGGCTGTTTAATTAATGATTCTTGCACATCCTTACCTAACACCTATGGGACCGTGGAGCCAGTACACAAACCCCACTTAAAGGACCACTTCGTCCGAAGTGGTCAAAGCGTATAAAAACAAGAGATGGGTTACTGATTAGACCTAACGCTGGTCCAATTAACAGGGAGACTTTTCAAGCCTGGGACATTGTTAAACGCCAAATTAAACGCTTCTGTTAATTTTGCCTGAGAAACATTACTACACGAGAGAGGATAGTACGAGTGAGAATAGACTTGGGTGGAGGTTTAATCACCTTTTTGATTTTTTTTTTATAGTGTAGCGTCATAAACCGCAAGTTATCGCAAGGTACCCTTCTTCACTTTACGCAGAGGGAAGTTTTAGATAAATTGCTTTTTCGTATTCATTTTTCGTGTTTACAGGTGCGAATGAGGGTGAAGGCTGCCTATAAAACTCTCCTTACGCAACAAAAACAGTCTTAATTTATTCACTGTTGCATAGAAACTAGGAAAATCCAAGATCCATACTCAATAAAAAAAAGACCCTTTTTTAATTTTGCATACAATGTTTCACAGAAATAAGGAAAAATTCAATGAAAATCATTTATGTTTAACTTTTCGGGATACCTGAATGAATAAATATGCTAATTATAGTTTTTTTTTAAATTCCCAATGTGAACCTAGTCAAGCCAAGGCTGCTTTATTTATACAATGTTCAGCAACTACATTAAAGTAACTGAATATCTCATGTTGCTCCACAAAGTATTAAGAAGCTAAATACATTATTCTCTTTTTTCTCTTCTCGAAAACTTTGCAATCATTTTAGCTAAGGTAAAAACTTTGTTTGTTTTTAGAATTTAATAACTTGATCGTTGCGTAATGCTATACCTCGTAAAAAAGTAAATTTATAAACTCATTTAAATTAAGAGCATATTTTTCCTATTATTTTTATGACAATGTAATACCTGGGAAAGTATAAAAAGCGAGGTTTCCCTCAAAAGTAATACAATTTACGGGCCAGTTATAATGAGATCTTACCTCATATCCAAAACTGATATAGAAACCACTTCACCTGCATGAATTTAAACACACCTGTTCACTTTCAGAAAGAATCTACACGTACCAGGCATAATAGTGAAATAATTCAGATATCAACTTTGTGTATTATTGTGTTTATATCTGTATTTAGTAACATTATGTTTCACCCATACATGATACCCACACTCTTTCTACTAGGTTTTAATTTTGTATATACTCGTATATATATATATATATATATATATATATATATATATATATATATATATATATATATTTATATATATATATATATATATATATATATATATATATATATACATATATACAGTATATATATATATATATATATATATATATATATATATATATATGCATACACACATATATACATATATGGGAGTAATGTCGATTAAAAGCAGAGTTGCTGGGTTCCTCTTATCCTCGTATAACCATTTCAAACAGTTTTTGATAGTATTGTACAACCTCAGTGGCTGATTGTCAACAGGGTTTCGCATTTTGAATGCTGGCGTCACAACGGGTAGACGAAGCATTTTATCTGATTTATTCTTTTGGTTTATGCAGTCCCTTTCCACCAGAGAGAGAGAGAGAGAGAGAGAGAGAGAGAGAGAGAGAGCAATCATTATTAAGGCATGGGAAATATAGAAAAGAGACAGATTGTACAATATTAGCACATTATACGTAACGAGAGAGAGAGAGAGAGAGAGAGAGAGAGAGAGAGAGAGAGAGAGAGAGAGAGAGAGAGAGAGAGAGAGAGAGAGAGAGAGAGAGAGAGAGAGAGAGAGAGAGAGAGAGACGATATTATCAGCGCATGGATGATTCCCAAATTCTTACATAAACAGGCGAAGAAAAAGCAATTTAATGCAGATTGAGGCTCATATTACCTCTGTCCAGATACCTAGGTTGTGCGGTATGCCCTAAAGGACTGCATTTTGGTATTCAAGGATTCAAGCGGTCCTGGACAGCGGTATTTTCGAACTTTGTTCCTGATTCATTACTTCGTCTGAATGAAGTTTCATTTGATAAAAGCCCTTTCAGATGTGTGTTGTTGAAAACACTGAAATAATAATAATAATAATAATAATAATAATAATAATAATAATAATAATAATAATAATAATAATAATAATAATAATAATTTCTATTAGGTCTAAGCTTTCCTTAATTTTGTGACCAATTTAAAATGCCTCAAGTCCATTTGAAATCCGCAAAAGAGGAGAAAACGTAAATTTCTATTAGGTCTTAGTTTTCCTTACTTTTAAGACCAGTTTAAAAGGTCTAAAGTCCTTTTGAAGTCCCACAAAAGAGGAAAACGAAGACTTCTATTAAGTCCTACATTTCCTTAATTTTAAGACAGACTTAAAAGGTCAACAGTCCTTTTGAAATTCCACAGAAGAGGAAAAACGGAAATTTCTATTAGGTCTTAGTTTTTCTTACTTTTAAGATGAGTTTAATATGTCTGAAGTCCAGCTGAAGTCCCATAAAAGAGGAAAAACTAAAATTTCTATTAGGTCTTAGTTTTCATTACTTTTAAGACTAGTTTCAAAGGTTTAAAGTCCTTTTGAATTCCCAAAAAAAAAAAGATGAAAAACTAAAATTTCCTCACTTTTAAGACCAATTTAAAAGGTTTAAAGTCCTTTTGAGGTCCCATAATCAAGGGGAAAATCTGAAGTCACTAAACGAACTATTTTAGTTTGCACTCAAAGCACCATTGAGTATTAATACCTGTCAGCATAAGGAGCTTCTTCAAGATAATTTTTTCTCTCTCCCAGCTCTGACATGTAAACAAATATACTCTGTAAGCTTCAGCGTCCAGATATCAATGCCCAAAAGAAGAAGAAGCACGTATACTGAGGTTTTGTTTACTTTCTATAAATCGTCCTGAACGAATTTTTCCCTCGCTAATTTTTCGTGGTAACTCGAATGTGGTCAGGGATTTGGGTGGTCAACGAATTTGTCATGTCTCTGATTTTTTTTTTTGCTGAATATTTGCTGAGATAAATATGATTCGGCATAATTTTCATTTTTTTAGAGAAAACCTCTTGATCCTTTGAAGTGTTTTACTCTGAAAGCGTGAAATTTTTTACTGATCTATCCATATATATATATATATATATATATATATATATATATATATATATATATATAATATATATATATATATATATATATATATATATATATATATATATATATATATATATATATATATATATACTGTATATATATTATGTATATATATGTATATATATATGTGTGTGTGCGTATATGCGTGTGTATGTGCGCGCACGCGCACGATGATCCAAATCCACAAAGCCATTATACCACTTCCTTCGAATTTGCCAGAGAGAGATTAAACCTTAACGAACTCTTTTGACAACATTTCCATAACATCCACAACAGATAACTGATGACATAATTCCTTTTTCTCCCTTTATGGCGGGCACTTGGGCCCCCTCTTCACCCCCTTCAGCCCCTGCTCCAAAATCCCCGTGACGGATTTTAAGCTCGATTTGAGGTCCATTTTATAGCCCTCTTTTCCGAATTTATTAGAAGCATTATGACTCTAGGAGAGTACTTAAGGATGATTAATTGGGCAATCAGCTTAGAAGGGAAGATTTTATCTATCGGTCATTAAGGTCGTATTTATATCCTCGTCGAGATATAGAGCAAAAGGGAGAATCATCTTTACCTGTCCCCAGTCTCAGCTGTAATATATATATATATATGTATATATATATATATATATATATATATATATATATATATATATATATATATATATATATATATATATATATATATATATATATATATATATATATATATATATATATATATATATATATATATATATATATATATATATATATATATATATATATATATATATATATATATATATATATATATATATATATATGAAGAGGAGGTGTTTCGTTTGCCCCATTTATTTGGGGAAGGGTCTTTATACTGTGAGAGGATGTGGAGTAATAATAATAATAATAATAATAATAATAATAATAATAATAATAATAATAATAATAATAATAATAATAATTATTATTATTATTATTATTATTATTATTATTATTATTAATGTTGTTGCTGTTTTTCAAAATTTCAATTTCGTAAATAACCTTGATGGTTAGGCTAATCGCCATCTCGTAATTAAAGCTAATTATCAGTTTGCTTTTTGAGAGAGTAATTATTATGACCCATTTCAGGTCGATTAATCAGACTAAAATTAGACATGATTACCAGTCATGTAAATTTAAGAAATTACCAGTTAGATTAATGTGCTATTATCTTTATGGTTCAATAATCCGTTTTCCCGGTGGGGGTATTGAGTTCAGTGCACATCACGTGGTGCACTGTAGGCATTACTAAAGGTTGCTGGCAGCTTCCCTTTAGCCCCTGGCTGCACCCACTTTTTATCCTTTTACTTTACCGCCATTCTTGCTTCGGTTTTAAAGTGTTGCTGTGCAACCTCTCTAACTGTTACTTCTTACTGGAATTGTCGAGTTTTCCCCCAATTCTAGTTCCTCGTTGGAAGGGTCGATATCGTACTCGGCTACACTCTGCTGGGCCCGCGTTCGACTCTCCAGTCGGCCAACGAAGAATTAGAGGAATTTATTTCTGGTGATATTAATTCATTTCTCGGTATAATGTGGTTCGGATTCCACAATAAGCTGTAGGTCCCGTTGCTAGGTAACCAATTGGTTCTTAGCCACGTAAAATAAGTCTAATCCTTCGGGCCAGCCCTAAGAGAGCTGTTAATCAGCTCAGTGGTCTGGTTAAACTAAGGTATACTTAACTTTTCCCTAATTTTACCTTTAGATCCTTGTAGTTCATCTCTAGCTCTTCGTTGGGTGAGTCGGTAGAGCTGTGGACTGGCACTCGCTAGGCCGGAGTTCGATTCCCCGACCGGCTGATGAAGAGTTGGAGGAATTTATTTCTGGTGATAGAAATTCATTTCTTGCTATAATGTGGTTCGGGTTCCACATTGAGCTGTAGCTCCTGTTGCTAGGTAACCAATTGGCTCTTAGCCACGTAAAATAAGTCTAATCCTTCGGGCCAGCCCTAGGAGAGCTGTTAATCAGCTCAGTGGTCTGGTAAAACTAAGGTACACTTAACTTTTCCCCCAGTTATACCTTGAGACCCTCGTAGTTCATCTCTTCTGTTTCCTGGATCTCTTTATATTGCTGTCCGACCTGCTGTCCAAATCAGCCTGCTTTAAATGTCTTAAACGCTGGAATGCCGGAAGTGCCCCAGTGCTGGAATTGGTAGTTTAATTATTAGTCCTTTTTTTATGTACTGCTTATTTCTCAACGTCTTTTTTTGGTTTAATCTCATAATCCTTATTTAGACTTAATTATCTAGTTTACATTGAAATTTACATGTGAAAGCATTAACCACGTTATTTTACTTATTGAAACATACTTTTTTGTCCTAAGTATTCACAAATATAAGTTTGTGACCGTCTTTAATCACAGAAATGTGATGAAAAGGTGTAGAATCAGACAATTAATTGATTAATTGTGGGTTATCTGGCGTAACAATAGAATCAGACGAGATTCAGACACCTGAGAGATCTGGGTAACTGAACAATTTAGCAATGACGAATTTTGTAGATGACATACATACAAAAAATTATTATTATTATCATTATTCAGAAGATGAACCCTATTCATATGGAACAAGCCCACAGGGGCCATTCACTTGAAATTCAAGCTTCTAAAGAATATGGTGTTCATTCGAAAGAAAAAGAACATACAGAACAAACGAAAATTAATAATGACAAGCAGAAAAATCGCTAACATATGGACAGATGCTTGATAGTGGTTTGAAGAATGTCATACAAAACAGTTTATCAAGAGTCAAATTATTCATTAATACTGAAAGGTAAACGAGGAATCTGGGTCTTTCAGTGAAGCTAAACTTGATAGTCATAATTTTATTCATATAAGAAAATACATTGTTTATATAATAATGAAATGTTCTGTTGATAATACATAAATAGTGGTATTCATAGTGAAATGTGCAATTATGAAAAAAAAAAACTTTGTACAACGTAGTGATAACAGGATTAAACCTTACGAAACCTTAACTTATATAAAGTATACCGTAGTATCCATGAAGATTCATAGCAAAAGGACCTTGACGGGTCTAATTACAAAAGAATAAAATAATGGCAATAGTAAATGTTCCTGGTGGAACAGAGAACGCCAAAGTAAACACTGCCCGTGCGTGGAACTCCTTACCCAGGTAACTCTAATACCCATATAAGGTCTGACACCCTGAGTACGGTTTCTTATATCTTTTATTTTTTCCCTCTCTCTCTTTCGACGGAGGTGTGGCCGAAACGTGTTAAGGTATTATTACCTTGTATTCCCCTTTTTTTTGCTTTTGTTTCCAAAGAAAGACTTCCAAAACCAGTCTCCCGCTCTACTCCTCTTGCGAGAAATATTCTTGGCTCATTAGGAGTACCTGTCGGACATTTTATCTTACATAAAACTTATGATTTATGTCAGCCGGTGTTATGGCACCCTGCAGGAAAGAGTTGGGGGGTGAACGAAACGCAGATTCCATACGCTTAAAAAAAAAAAAAGCACATACGCACGCGCAGATTAAAGCTCTCTACGTTCAGTGATCGTACAGAATGATACAGATTTGCAGGATGGAAAGATACAAATAAATACTTAGATATTCTACTGAAGTCGGTGCACTTACATGAAAAATAACAACCGAACGTAACCAGGTTTACGTGCCAATTGTAAATGAGATCATTAGCAAACTGAAACGCAAAATTGGTTCCACATAAAAACGAAAGAGTACTAATTGCTGCCAAAGATCATTTTCGGACCAGTCTGCAGGTATGGCAAATGGTGATAATTACCCACGAATCCTGCCGCTTTTTCGAATGGTTCGTATTATTAACAACTGCTCAAATGTCAAGTGCGTTCTTGGCTTTTCACGTAGAATTCATTATTTCACATTAATTTTCAGAACCTGGGTACGCGAAAGTGAATTTAACGGAGGTGAAAATAACCAATTAAGACACGAGCAAACTCCATACTTTTAAACATGGCTTCCAAAGTGATAATACACATAACTTATGATGACCAAAACAAAAGCTGTTCTGAATACACAGAGACACAAACTCACTTTTTCGTGGTCTGCTGGAACTACAAGATAAACTTACCGTTCTTAAAAGAACTTATCTTACAATATAAGGCACATTTAATTTCTGGAAGATACAGGAGAATTCTGAAAGGCACTTTCTGAAAGTAAACTGTCTTAGGCACTAAAGAAAAGTATATCTGACAAAAAATATGTCAGTAACAGGAATAGAAAGCCTATTATTACATTTTGCAATATTTCTATAATTTACATAAAAATATTTATTGTTTAAACTCTAAAATGCGATGTTACAACCAAAATATTCATATATGTTTTATATATATATATATATATATATATATATATATATATATATATATATATATATATATATATACATGCACACACGTGTTTGTCATCAGAAACTATTATTATTGTCTGATGATATCAATCTTTATTCATGGTTATGTAAAAGATTTTACATAAGATTAGTAAAAAATAATACATGACTCAAGCATAAGTTTATAATGCCATCTGTACCGCAAGTCGAACTAACTATACGATAAAACATGCTAATATATGTATATATATATTATATATATATGTATGTATGTATATATATATATATATATATGTATGTATATAATATACATATATAAAGCATGTTATAGGCCTTTTATCAATAGGACTAGAACAATATCCATTAATCTAAGCATAAATAATGTGCAAGTGCATTGTACCGCAAACAGTGCGTCTCGACGAACATGTTCTGTGCATTAAATGCATTGCAAATGTCAAGTGAAAATGCACGTACTCTGAAAAAAAAGGACATATTACATTTATCAACACAAAAATGCATTCTGTCACTTGTTTTTCAGTATTGCATAATTTATCAGATGCTAATGTTCTCTAACATTCCTCTGCGTTCAGAATTTCAATGAACAGAAATATATAAATGCTAATGCTGTTTTTATATTCTAATCCCATGATTGCATCTTTATATCTTCCTTGGAAATAGTTATGAGACACTCGACGTTGGAGAGAAATACCTAAGGTCTTTTATTCCTTAGATAAGATGCCTTCTTTACCTTGAAAGCTGTGTTTTTAAGTCATCTCTTTCCCAAAAACTGATCCGTTAATCCTAATGCAAGTATGAAAAAAAATTCGTTAGTTACAACAATACACTCTTGTAGGTCACTGTTCGATACCAAAATTAATCAGAAGACAAAGGAACTAAAAATGATCTCTTGTTAAGTATTAAACAAAAAATTCGCAGAAGTACAATTTCATGTGGTCATTTAGTTCCTATATTGCTCTCCTGTTCATTTGAAGGTTGTCGTTCTTAATTTTCTCAATTAAAGACAACCTTCCATTATTCTTCGAGTCATCCAACCAAGGAGCTTTCAAACTACACTTATCGACGAGAAATAATGATACGTCTTTAAAGGCTTCCACATTAAGTCACGATTGTCACATGGAATAAAAATAAACTGTCCATTGCAATTGCATATGAGTCTGACTAGGTACAAAGGGCTTACAATTGCGGTTGAGTTCCTGGAGATCTCAGGATTATTCACTGAATTGTCACTAAACAGGTTTACACCTTATAATGCCCTGTGATATGTGATATCCCAAAGCGCTGGGTTATCTTCAAGCTTGGTACGGAGAAGAGAAATAAATAATCAAAGAAAATGGGGAAAAACTTATTAATCATGAGTTGGTATGTTTTACTAGAAGGCGAGTACTCTTCTAAACACTCCAGAACTTTTGTGAGCAAAGAGATCGACTTATCAACAGAACATCGAACTTCACTAGCTCTCCATTAACGAAGTGGTCGAAATACTACGCCGAAGTGTCAGTTAAACAGCTGAGCACCCAACACCACGAGGGAGAACTACCCTGGGGAACGCCGGAGTCAGTTAATATTATGCTGCCACCACGCCAGCGCCTCCAGGAGGTCCTGCTCTTCCCGGCCGTAGTTCCTCATATCCTCGTTCTCTTCGGTCTTGATCACGCCCAGGGGCAAACCGGAGGAGGGAGATGTTGAGGAAGAGGAGGAAGAGGTGGAGGAGGAAGAAGAAATGGTACTAGCGGTGGGGGAGGTCGTGGTGGTCGCTAAGGTCACCGTTCCCGTTCCCGGCGGCGTGAACTTCTGCTCGTAGAAGGAGTTGGTGGGAGATATGTCGGAGCTGTCGCAAGGAGAGGTACGGAGGAAGGCGCCGTCGGGGCCGTCGTATCTGAAAGAGGAAGGAAATTCGTTACGAATCAAGTTTTAGCTTACATTTCGACAGAACAGTCTCCTTCTCTTTCGTGAATGTTGTTTCGTCTTAATTTGAATAGACGTTTCATCTTCACAAGGAATGGAAAGATGTTTTCATTTTAAATGGACAGTTTCGTCTTCATCGTGTGTGCAGAATTTCACTTCATTTAAATCAAGTTTTGTCTCCATTACGAATAAACAGTTTCGTCTCTTTTATGAATAAAGTTTCGTCAGCATATTGAATAAACAGTTAGCCTAAACCCTCAGTCTGAATAAACACGGTCACGGACTTTCCTTGATATAGAAACTAAAGATTATTAGCTAGAAGAATAAAAATCTGATTGGGAAAACAAATCCACAGTTATGTATGGGTACAAATATACTTAGAAATAAACGTCAACAGAGACCTTTCGGGGATCTGTTTGATTCTCCTTTTAAATCGATTGAAAAGGGAAATAGAAAGGATTCCCGACAGCTCTCTGTTTACATTTATTTTTCAATATATTTGACCCATACATAACAGAGCCTGATTATTAACAGAAATATCGATGTCTGTAAGATCTATTAGTTCTTTATGAATATGATCGAGAGAGAGAGAGAGAGAGAGAGAGAGAGAGAGAGAGAGAGAGAGAGAGAGAGAGAGAGAGAGACCGGAAACTAATCTATTATTACTGTCCTGTACTATGAGGCGCCTTCCGTTGCTAACTTCCGGCTGAATGAATAATATATCGAGAACAAAATTAAGTAAGAATGGTGGTTTTTTTTTTTTAAATTTACTCATCATTACTCACGATCGTCATATCCCTATTCACGGAAAGACAATCCCCACGTTAGATTAATGCCTCTTGGACTAACAAACCGTAAGTCATTTTTGTCCGAAATGTTGCTTATAAAGTAATCTTTAGTTAATGTAATCCAATGTAATCTCGCAACCATCCCAGTCAAAAAGTTCGAAGAGCTTTCAGTTACCGTGAAATTCGTGAGGCTACATTAGCCTTCGTGTCGTCCGTTTGGGAGCTGCCCTTCTTAATTACTATAATGCTGAGCAATTGAAGCTAGGGGAATCGTGGTCTTAAGGAAATTTTTCAATAACCTTTCCTCGGATGTGTCCGTAAGCGAATATTTTTGTTGTGAATGAATGTATTCGTGTACTGTTTATGGTTATTTACTCGTAAGATAAGACAAAAGACTTGCCTGCGTGACATGAAATTGTTAATACGTAGTTTTATTATCTAATTACGTATGATAATTAGATAGTTATTCGTTAATTGTTATCATTTTATTATCTGCATTCAGAGAACTAGCCAATTCGACAGAATAATCGGTGCTGATTACTTTAAGTCTTGTAAATGGTTTAAAAGATTTAATATTGGCGGTAACTTTGGGTGCGTATGAATCTTACCAATAATTAACCTCAGAAACTATGCAGCGCAGGCGCAGTAAAGAAAATGACGTAACTTTTAAGGTGTTCTTATCATGTCCTGGGCCTTTGTCTAATAAAATGCGCCGGTAAAAAAGCCCCGAAACTTTTATTATACTGCTGTTGCATAAGAGCAATGAAAGGTTTAAAGTAGACTAGAATGCTGGCGAGTAAAGCGTTGTTTTTGTTTTGCTGGAATTCAGGTTTTGAGGAAAGAAAAACAAATACATGGAATAATTATGACGAAAGTTAATAAATAAAAAACTTGGAGAATTGTAAAAATAGCAAGATATCCTTAGAATATGTAATTATTATAGCTAAATTTTTACAGTTTATGAGATATTGCCTAAGACATTTATTTTCATAAGAAATGATCAAATATTAAATTTAAAGAACTATCGAGTATGTGGTGAAACCAATTTTTCATCCTCTACTGTATAAAGTTTCTATTCGTAAGGATATTTAATTTCAATTATTGCTAATGCCTATTGCTTGCCTGATGATATGTAAGGTCTTATTTAAAGTAAATAAAGAATTCAATATGTAAAAAACAAAGAGATATAACATGAGTATTTGAGTTTTTTGTATACAAGATTTGGCATGCCTAACGTGTAGATTGCTTTATATTATGCACTGAATTCTCCCAGTATAAAAGCCAAACTTTTCTTCAACATGACCCTTATGCTAGGAGACTTCAGTGCCTAATATAAAGCAATCTATATGTAAGACATGCCAATTCTTGTACAGATATATCTCTTTATTTTTTCATATATTCACATTTGAATTATCTATTTACTTTGAATATCATATCATCAAGGAAATAATAGGCATTAGCAATAACTGACACGAAGTACCAGCGCGAATAAAAAACGATACGTCTTACAGAGGATCAAAACTTGGTTTCGAGCAATTGCAAGTATAAAATAAATAGAAAAAATAGTAAATTTTGCGTTATTTTTTGTTTAATACCAGAATAAGAAGCAGAGAACCATCTATCGTTTTGTGTCTTTTATCACATTAACCAATTTATGTCTGGGTAAGTTGGTCAGTTTTCTTTTCCTTATTATGGAAACAAAGAAGAGCAAAACAGGATGTCCTTATTCAAGCAGTTCTTCCCACTGCCCTGCCAGAGTTTGAGAACTGGGATGTTTTTGTGCTGAAAAAAAATCTGGAAAAGCTAGTCTTCCATTTCCTGTCGGTCTAGACTGGTCCAGCAGTCAGTTCCTGAATCTGCCGTTGCTGAATTTAGGCCCGATTCTCAGTCTAGTAGTTTTTGCAGAGACCCTCTTCAAGCCAGGTTGATGCAGAATGCAAATTAACTTGGTGTCTGATTGATGGAAGTGTCAGTAACCTGTTAGGGGTTAGGAGAGAGAGAGAGAGAGAGAGAGAGAGAGAGAGAGAGAGAGAGAGAGAGAGAGAGAGAGAGAGAGAGAGAGTTCACTGCTGGTCCAAAGAACTATTATTACCTGCTGAAAGTGGAAACTTGGCTAAAGAATCATTTTTACCCGCTGGAAGTGGAAACTTGGTTAAAGTCGCGATTTATATATATATATATATATATATATATATATATATATATATATATATATATTATAAATTTTATTGTTTCCCTCATTTTATGGCATTTAAGAACAGGTTTGAAGCATTTCATCAAAAGAAATTTTATAATAATAAGCGACTGGTATTCAAATTGTTGGGCGTTATAATCCGTCACTATGATCAAAAGGTTGTAAGTTTTTCCCTATCTTTCTAAGGTCCTCGATGTTTACAAGATATTGTATAATCAATATGTTTCCCATTCTTTATCATTTTTTTCTTTTACGCGCCGGCAACTTTTTTCCCAAGTCATGTTTAGTATTATGTACTCAGGTTCAGCAAGGTGAAAAAAAAGTATTTAGGTAAAAGTTTATCTTTTCTTATTGTTTTTCACTTAACAAAGGGAGTTGAATGAATAAATTAAATTGTCCATTTACTAAAAAGAACATTTCCCGTCGCGTGATGATAAATTTGAAAATCCAAATGATCTCAATTTGTTTTAATAACATATAGAAATAGATAAAGAACGAAGTTGATAATGTGATGAGAATATTAGTCAGGTATTCAGATACGTCTTTAATTATTTATTGTATTTTGTGATAGAGTAAAATTGCATATTAATATTAATACAAGAAGAAAAACGCATTGTTTCCCTGTTTTATGAAATGATTAAGTCACCAGTATAAATAGAGAATATTTATTTACTGGTCAACAGCTGAGGAAAAAATCGAATAAAACTTACAGGAAATATGATAGTGTGGAGTTTACTCGTACTAAAAAAATGAAAAAATTATCACTCATGGCGTGCAAGATGTATCACGAGAGTCAGTGTAAGCTGAATGCCCTTCCCTTTGTACTATGAAATTACCAGCACGAATAGAAAATAAGAAATGGTATTTGTTCATTTGTTAGTCAACAGCTGAGGAGAAAAAATCAGATCAAAATTGAAAGTAATGTAATAAGATGAAATCTACTCAGATGCTTCATCAAAATGATCTCCTTCCTTTGCACTCACCTCATCTGGCCTATACTCTGATAAGTGTCCTCGGCTGTCGGGAGCTTGAGAATATGCGGTTCGATGCCGTGGTGGGGATGCAGGAACACCTGGGGATGCAGCTGCTGATAGGAGGCCGCCGTGGAGGAGAGGGCGTTGGCGTTGGAGGGGCTGGAGGAGGAGGTGGGACCCATCACCCCCTGGTGGAGATGGTGGAGATGATGATGATGATGGTGGTGGGGATCTGAATGAATAGCCGGGGGATGATGAGAGGAGGAGGACGTTGGGGGGGAGGAGGAGGAGACGACCACAGTGGGGTGATTATCCAGCAGCAGCTGTAATCCCCGGATGTACTCGACGGCGCAGCGGAGAGTCTCAACTTTGCTGAGCTTCTTCTTGCGGGCGGCGTGGGGCACGTGCTGCCGCAGGATGGCGAAGCCCTGAGACACCTGAAGAAAAAAAGAGAAAGAGAGAGAGAGTGACTGAGTGAGTGAGGCAGGAAAAGACAACTTTAGATGGGGAGCTGGGTACGTTGCCGAATTTTGGCCGGAAGTTGTAGTGGCCAAGGAGGAGGGAGAGGGTGATTTAAATGGATTATGGGAAGTCTTATCTGCTTCTGAAGATGCTTTTATCGATAAGTGGGCTAAGTGGGCGGCGGTGAGGCGGGTTAGCGTAAATGAAGGGAATCCTCGAGTTACTGGAGGTTTCTGAAGGGCTCGCTTAGAGATTGCCTAATGAGGATGGTACATTTCTCCGTTTGTTTACAAAATTGTATTGTGAAAGATTTAATTACTAATTCACTCGAATCACCCTTCAGTCGTGTAGACAGAACCAGAACGGAAAGGAAAGCAAGATATAATGGTAAAAAAAAAAAAAGACGACGTTCAAGCCAAGTAACAGAAAGCAACAAAGTAACAACGAAGAAGGTCTAGCAAAGGAATGTCTCCAGGCCCCGTAGACACCAGATCTTCTACGGGAGACTAAAGAAGCCTTAATCTAATTATCTGGAGATTAAAGGCGAGGGGAGAGAGCCGCGAGGGGCGTAAAGCCCTTCAAAGGAAGAGAGAGAGAGAGAGAGAGAGAGAGAGAGAGAGGAGAGGAAGGCTGTGGTTAGGCTCGACCTTGAGACAGAGAGGCGTAGACGAGGGTGCAAAAGAAAGGAGCTGGTGACTTGCAAACGGTATTGCAGTCTGAGGACATCATGTTTTTCTGTTCGACAGGCTAAATCTAAGTATATATTACTAGAAATGATTCTGAAAAAAAATTCTGTAGAATTAAAGAAAAAGTAATATAGAATAGATATACTGATGATGGAATGGGTTGTAAACATCGTGAACCTTTGAAAGATAGGTAGATACTTGTCCAGAGTCGTTGTAAGTATATATATATCTATGACTTATTTTGTGATTATAGAAGGTAGGTTATATTCTCCAACTGGAATTCAAGAGCTAACGCCTTCGGTCTAGAACGTATCTGCATAATGACCAATGCGAGGAAGAGTGAAGAATAAAAACAGTTGTTGTAAGAGACCTCAGTATATCACATTTCAGTTCCTCGTAAGAATTCCGACCGTTTCTATAACAATAGCTTCATTGACAACTGCTTTGCAACAGCGCATCGTACATAAGCCAGTTTCACAGAGAAAGCTCTACAAAATAAATTGTCCTTAACTCGATAATACCACGAAAGTACAAGAATGCTAATTTTAAGTAATTATGTTTTCATTTGTACCTGAGTAACTGTGATTTTATGTATAAAGGTTCCGATACTGTCTTTTAAAGTATGTAAAACTTACTCTTTATACAGCTAAAAACAGAACTGCCATTTTACCCCTACACACCCCAGACGGGTGTTGTACCGCAAGTGGGTGAGTAAAATATTTAATATTTTCAACAATAATTTATAACGAAACCTTACCAATATATAAATAAGTAAATAGAACAGGCTCTCTAAACATAACAGCTCTAAAGTAAGGATAGGATTTTATATTACTTTTTTTTAAAGTAAAAAAGTTATATTTTACGTAATTCATAAATTCATCTGAACCATTTTCATCATGTGAAGTTTTTGTGATATGTTCAGTTATTGAAAAACTGGTTTCCAAGCTTTATCTTTCCAGCTGTTACGGAATATATCTTACCGATCACATACATGCAAAATCGCACTAATAGATATAACTTACTTCTTTTCTTCCAAGACTTTCTTATTATTCCAACTTCCTAGTATAAAACTCTAAACAGGACTGTGCATAATGAAGAACATGTCCTTAACTTTAAATCACTATGAATACTATTATCGTGAAAATTTATATAAGACAAATTCCAAATGTTTTTGTGTTGCTGATATAATGGAGAAAGTTGTACATATTTTACAAAGGGTCAACTGGTCTTTATACGCCAAAACTCTAATCTAAATCTTATAATTTGTAAAGGAAGAACCAAAGTTATATAGGTATACAGTGTTGGAGACAGACATGCCAATTGCCATTTTCAATGTTTATTCTCTAACTGTTACTTTTTGGAGCAACTTTGGGGTTTTCCCCCAGTTCCACTTTTAGATCCTCGAACTTCATCGCCTTCATTTTCTGGATCTTTTCGTCTTGCTGTTCAACCACTCCAACTCCCTACCATCTTGTCTTAATCGCTGGTTGGCCGAAAGTGCTCCAGTAGCCTGGGCCTGACAAGTTTAAATTTCATAAAATCAATCACTTTATTTACTAAATAGATCATGCTTTGTTTACTAAATAGAATGCGTTATTTACAAAATAGATTATATATGCTGTATTTTACTAAACAGATTGTGCTTCATTTACTAAATAGAATGCTTTATTTACTGAATAGTTTATGCTTTACTTACTAAATAGATTATGCTTTATTTACTATATGGATTATGCTTTGTTTACTAAACAGAATGCTTTATTTACTAAATAGATTATGATGTAGAATGGGGGTTACGGAAGGCATCACGTTTAACACGTGCTTTAAGGATCAATAATTCCGGTTCTTTCATTCAAGTGATTTGAGGTCGAGTTTATGCATCCTGGCTACGCCCTACGTCTGAGCCAAGCAACAATGGGGAAAGAGATCTAGTAGATAAGCACTTCACCTCTGCTCTTCAATAGCTGTTGACCTTAGCTGGTCATCGTGATTGAGAAATATCGCTGGTTTATTTGCGCGGATAAAATATAACAGTGCTTTAGATTTCTCGCTCCTTATTAAGACAAGGCTTCGGATGTCCTTCTCTTCCATTTATTATGGAAGTACTTTCATCCAAACGAAGGTGATTGTATGCCCTGGCCGCATGACTTCCATCTTCAGCGTGTCGTGTTTTGTTTCGATGGGTGTGTTGTATGGTCTTTGTTCCATATTGCTTACGTCATTCTTCAGTTTAGAGACATGGTAATTCATTGATCCTTACAATTCATTTTAATTATCCCTGATATTGCTCACACACGCACCGAGGACTTGCATTGATATATATATATATATATATATATATATATATATATATATATATATATATATATATATATATATACTGTATATATTCTATATATATGTATATATATATATATATATATATATATATATATATATATATATATATTTATATATACTGTATATCGGAAATAAAAGCACCACGGGAAAAAAAAGGGTTTTGGTAAAGTTTAGCGGAGTTGAAGGATAATGAAGTTTCATTAAAAAGAAAAGGAAGTCGCTAGGTGGGGCTGGAGTGGTAGGGCAGGGGGGTGGGGGGTATCGGGACCTAAGACGGGAGAGAGAGGGTAGTACATTGGATGGGGGAGGAACCATGTTTCCGTTTTCTTTGTCCTTTGTCCTTCTCTCCTTGACCTTTTATTTATCAGTGTCTCCGTTGTATGTCGTTCATTCGGTTGGTGCTTAACGGACAATTGCTGAGGAGAGCCATTTTACGAGAATATCTTTTTTTTTGGGGGGGACCATTTTGTTTTTTTTATACTCAGTACGATTATTTTCAGATTCCAGCCTTACACAGCAGTTTTCATTTAGTTAAGTCACAAAGGACAAATAACAAATACGTAACTAGGAAAAAACGAAAAGTTGTCAATAACAACGAAACTAGATTACAACATAATTTCCATAATTCTGAAACTGAACGTAAATCAAATAAAGCTGTTTTCTGAATAACCAGTGTTTTGACATTCACAGAGGAAGATGATCTCCATAAAATATAAATTGTCTTCATTCAGGTTTATGAGAATTTCAATGCTTACTGAGATGTTATCATTTTTTATTACTCCAGAGTGTTTATGTATTTAAAAATTTGTTTATACATCCATAAGTCTGTGTGATTCTCGTGTAAGTAGTTTTACTTTAGAGAAAATTTGCATCTTTAACAAAATATTTACGGGATTTTTGATTTTGTGATAAAAGTTTGATAAACTAGATAAACAGGCTATTTATTAATTTGATATTAGGGATAAATGATATTTAACAAGACGCCAATTCTCATCAATTTATTTATTTTAACAAGCTGAAATATTCCCATTTCGTTCCATCGTTAATTACTGTTTCACATTTTTATAATTCCAATATATTCTAATTACCAATTCACACTTTTCCGATTACAACACATATTATTTACCACTTCACACTTACCTAATTCCAATATATCCTAATTACCAGTTCACGTTTTTCTAATTCCAATATATTTCAATTACCAATTCACGCTTTTCTAATTCCAATGTATTTCAATTACTACCTCACACTTTCAGAAATCAATGAATTTATTTAATGACTATTTGGTCAGAATGATCAGCCATTACTTCCCGCTTTGCTTTAAAGTAGTTCTGGTCATATTGCCAGCTGATCTCATGAATTCCGTCCTAAGAGACTAGCTGACTGCAGATAAGCTAGCTATTATGAAAATACGTTTCATTTGTCTAGGCAATGGTATTTTAAGGGAGGTCATAATGCTGTTTAAAAGGACGTGTTGTTGATTATTCGGATCTGTTAACTGATAAGTTATTCAATTGTTTTGTTATATTTTACTCCAACTCCCATCTCACAATGGATATTCTCTTTGTAATTCCATGGTTTTTCGGCTTGTTACGTTGAAGTGCTTGTACACCCTGTGCAATAATAATAATAATAATAATAATATGGATTAGAAGGAGAGCCTCTTTTAAACATGCTATGTTAGAAATTATTGTTGCATCAGCTGATTTAGTTTATACTATTTAGGAGGATCGAAAAAATATAATAATAATAATAATAATAATAATAATAATAATAATAATAATAATAATAATAACAATAATAATAATAATAATAATAATAATAATAATAATAATAATAATAATAATAACAATAATGATAATAATAATAAGATTTTTCATAGGTTACGCATGAATATTGGTTTTACGAAAAGCAACGCGATCCAAATATACAAAACATCTGGCTGAAAAAATAAATAAATAAATAAACTTATAAATAGACAGATAAATAAATAAAGAAACAATTAGATAAATAAACAAATAAATAAATAAATCCACGTGGAGAATGTATCACACCAACACAGGAAGCAGAAACGAAATATTCTCGATCCAGGAACGTTTATTATGCCTCGACTCCTCGGAGTTCCAAGAAATGTTATTCACAGCGAACGCCTCGGGAACCAATACATATTCTGTCGGAGCCACTGAAGCTCTCCTCTAATGACTCTCCTCACGGAATCAACAAAGACCAGTCGAAGACTAGTCGAAAGACCAGTCGTCATGACCTTAGTTCATTAAAAGGTTAATCCGATGACAAATAGCTTCATACTCCTAAGAGCAGTATTAGAAGTATTACATCTTGCAATTATCACTCGATACATAACACTTAGCTGTTAGCAGCGATCTGTGCTTCGCTTCTAGATACAAATTAGCCTTTTACTATTCACTGTTCTCTCTCTCACACACACAGACAGGGTCTTTCTCGGTATCCCAGTTTACGACGAGAAAAAACCCTCGAATTTACACGCCCGAGGTTCAAAGGTCAGAGCAGGAATACAATTTCCTCTCGCGTTGTAAGTCACAACGAGAGGCGCGGGCGGGCAGAATCGGAATGGAGCACCACAGGCTAAAAGCATCTAATGGCAATCCCCGAACACCTCGTGTTTCTTTTTTACGATCTGGAAGCGTCGTGTTTACGACCTCGAGATCCAAGGAGTAAGCTATGACACCGCTGGTGAATTCGGTCATGGCCAATTTCCTCCCTAATCGTTTGATTAATGCCAGACATCTTTACAGTTCTTCCGGGCGCCGTATTTCTTGTATTTCTTGAGACTTGCTCAAGAAGCTGGGGTTTAAGTGCGTTTGGCGTCGGGGTAATAAAACGCAGTAAGTCCGTCAGCGGGGGGGACTTGATCTCAATTTTGTTTCATAAACGCGAGCAGATGACGGATAATAATCTTCATTGCAATAAAAACAAATGTGTAAAATTAAGAATTATACGAGAGGAAATAAAGGTTACGACAGATTCGAAAACAGAGGAGGAATAGGGCTGAATAAGCCAAGGTAGAAAAAACAGGAAATATATATATATATATATATATATATATATATATATATATATATATATATATATATATATATATATATATATATATATATATATATATATATATATATATATATATATGTGTGTATATATATATTCATATATATTAAAATAAAAAAGGAAAACAGAATGGATAAAATATCATTAAGTAAAAATTAAGTATATAGCATTCACCGTCAAGAAAAAAAAAAAAAAATTATTCTGGAACAGTCATAGAAATTGCCCAAAGGCTGACTACATTAAACTCCAAACAGAAATGTGTTTACGTTGTGATTTTCAAAAATGTTTTTAATGTGTGTTTTTTTTGTTTTGTTGATGAACAGAAACATTACCCTCTTTGCCAAGAACAAAAGCAATATTTTCCAAAACCATATATAATTTTTTTTTATAAACATTTCGCTTCGATCTGTAATGCGTTTATCTTACTCATTGCTTCCTAGGATATAAATGCTTTTAAAACTGGTGAAACAAATTAACCAGCACATATTTTCAAGTGTTTGAAAAAGATAGCGTTTTGTTAAAGTGTGAAAGAAAGACTAGATGCTGTGAGCATTCTTGCGGTATTCAAAAGATGTTATTATGAATGTAGTATTAAGAATAATTAAAGAGATCTGCGCGCGCATTTAGTTTTTCAAGGGAAAGTCTTTGGCTGAGCTTTCGTAAACATCAGTGAATTTATTTACAGAGACTAATATACTTTAATGAAAGAGACAAATGAAAATAGTTGGAGATAAGATTTAACGAAGTTAATCAGCTTATCTGAACGCTAAAATTGCGGATAGATGAAAGCTAATTAACGAAACTAATATCAGACGGTAAAAATGCAATAAACATTAGCACACTAAGACTTGCCTAATAGTCGAGAGGAATTTCAACATGCAGACACAAACATACGCACAAACGTATGTACACTTTCCTTAGGCCGAGGGTCAGACTTTCAAGTAAGTCTTGCAATTAAGAGCAATTGCGTGTTGCGAAAGATTAATGTTGAAATTAAAGAAGCGAATCAAACTCTCATTTAATATTTCGCCAGGGAGAAAACGAAGCAATTGCCTCGTTTCTAATTGCCCGTGTAAATCACAAGTGTCATCTCCCTCTCTCTAGAAATTTAACTCTAGGGCATTCTAGATGTATTTCTTAAAAGAATACCCCAACCCGCCCGCCGAGTCTCAGCTGTCGACAGGATTCTCCACAGTCGCTCTAAAGACCTGGGGAAGTTGGTAGTCAGCGACAGCCGTAAAATGAGAAACATTACAATTTCTTGTCGGAACTGGAAGACGAGTGACGCTTTCATCTCAATTAACGGGACTAGCTTACAATAATAGCATTTTTGTTGTTAATCTCCTTTCGTTATCACTATTCTTTGTTTCTCTTCAACTACTTGCATATTTGAGTATTGATACGAATCTCTTCGATGAATAGCAGACGTTACTTCATTATTTCTTTTATTTCTTGCTCCGGTGCTGAAAATATTTCCCCTTAGATTATTTAAGTAAGTCAACAGGTACTGTAGAGTCAGACCTTCCAGTGAATGAGTTGTAAGTAGTTCATTTCCAGACATTGCTGGAAAAAATTTTATGGAATTCGAATCACATTTTTGAATCTTGCATGATGAATAGTGTCCCGTGAACAATGAAATCTAGTCACTATTCATTATTAACTTCTTTATTTAGGTTAGCCATTAAATTACCCCTTCAATAA
Organism: Macrobrachium rosenbergii; assembly: GCF_040412425.1. Classification (NCBI taxonomy): domain Eukaryota; kingdom Metazoa; phylum Arthropoda; class Malacostraca; order Decapoda; family Palaemonidae; genus Macrobrachium; species Macrobrachium rosenbergii. The sequence goes on along the minus strand of NC_089754.1, from coordinate 31,509,890 downwards.
GGAAAAGGATATTCTTTAAACAGTTATAATAACGTGATTTATGGTCGATCAAGTCTGCGAAGAAAAATATATTACAACCTTACAGTAACGTTTCAAGATTCATCAACGTCAAGACACACACACACATATATATATATATGTATGATATATATATATATATATATATATATATATATATATATATATATATATATATATATATATATATATATTGCCTAGGTAAATGAATATTTTTGACTGCTAAAACTTATTTATATTTAATAACTAACTGATCGTCAGAGGGATATATAAATTCGTTATAAAAGTAGGTAAATAAAAAAAACAACCAACTGCAAAGAAAGTTAGATTTCATGTATAAATCCGCTTTTAAAAGAAGTGAAATAAAAATAAATCAAGAAAAGCATTCCTAGATACAAAGAAAGGTAGTTTCCATGAATAAATTCGCTTATGAAAGAAGGAAAATAAAAAATAAAAAAACATACCTAGATTATATAAACGTTGGATTTAATATCAACCATCATACGGCTTTTTGTATTCTGCCCTTCACGACCTCAGAGTCGTATGAAACCAGAGACTGGCTGACGAAAATGCCGAATTTGAACGGCCACCCGAGGCTCTCCTTTTCCATCCAAATTGAGAAAAACGCAGCACAGTGTTTGTTTTGTCTCTCCAGTATAGTGTTTGCCTAAGACTCTTATTCGACGAAGAGTTTGATTTATTCTGATTATTATGCACTTTATTGTTGACTTAATTAACAGAGAGAACGGGAAGTGAATGACATTGAGGGCTCGAGGTTGCGCAAAAAATTTTGTTTGATATTTCTTCTGTTCCATTGGACACATAGATCGAATTCTGCTGTTTTCGATCATATTAGAAAAAAAAAATTTTTTTTTTGGTTCTGAGTGTAGCTAAGCTTGAGCCATCCTATAGTGCTGATTTTTTGATGATTTCCCTTAGATATGCTGGAAATGTGCTGAAAATCTTTCTTTTGAAATTTAATTCGCATCAAATTATATTTCAGAAGAAATGTGCTTTTATCCAAAACTTAAGTTTAATTTGATCCAAAATTTAAAATGATAAAACACAAGGATAAACTGATTCTTTGCTCAGTATTTTTAAAAATAAACAAGAATTCTTTGCGAAATTCTTGAGATACCGAAGAAATACTGAATCATATGGACAGTCTTACATATTTCTTTAATAAAGAGAATCCTCTTGTTTTCAGCCTACAATGATTTTACGTTATACTCCATCAACTTATACTGCTATAAGCTTGAATAATCTGTGATTTTAATCAAACCACTTGATAGCTGAATTCAAGAGTGAAGCTTATCAAGTCAGGCTCAAGAATGTTTAATTAGTTAAAAGTCTCCAAGATTAGTTTATAGGTCACTGAGTTCAGAGATTATCCATTTTAGCCAGTCAAAATCAGTGTTGCATTAATAATTCATTCTAATAACGTTAAATCTTCCATAATTCCAATTTAAATATTGTTTGGTTTTAATCTCTCGATTTCTACAACGTTTGGTTTTAAGTCGAACTCAAGAAAGACTCATTTTGTTTAATCGAACCAAAATATTTTTTAGTTAGACGAACTAAAAAGTTAAGTATACCTCAGTTTTACCAGACCACTGAGCTGATTAACTGCTCTCCTAGGGCTGGCCCGAAGGATTAGACTTATTTTACGTGGCTAAGAACCAACTGGTTACTTAGCAAAGGGACCTACAGCTTATTGTGGAATCCGAACCACATTACAGCGAGAAATGAATTTCTATCACCAGAAATAAATTCCTCTAACTCTAAAAAGAATAAAATTAAGTTCAAACTTCAGTCTATGGGATCCCTACCAACTCTTGCCCAGTTCATAATCAGGTGATAATATTACAACTGGAGACCAGATTTCTCCCCGCCTAAAAAGCACAAGTATATTAGATGCCATAATTTATGATTCTACTAACACAAAGTACCGATCAGGGCAAAGAATGTCAAGCTGCATTCAGCCAACTGACTCTTTCGAAAGCAGCATAGGGATCCCTGACAGAAGTGTTGAAAGAAGCACAATTTGAACCACTTTCATAAGTACACAGAGTTTCTCGAATCAAGCACTTCTGTTTAGTGAAACTGGCAAACAGACTTCGCTTTCAGATGCAGGCAGCAGATCTGGAGCTAATCACGTCTCGAGTCTTTTTATATTCTATTTGCTTTTCACTCTGCTTGTTAAATGTTCTGCTTTCTCTTTGCTTCCTTTGGTAGAATCAGGCCTGTTATCTTTCATCAGAGAGAGCAAGTTCTCTTTGTTTATATATATATATATATATATATATATATATATATATATATATATATATATATATATATATATATATATATAACATATATACATATGTATCTGTATATATATTATGCACACACATATATACATAAATAAATGAATAAAATAAATATACATATGTATATATATATATATATATGCACCTCTCATGATAGCAGAATGGTAGCGTAGTTCCCCAACCATTCGGTGGTTCGAGTCCGCCTGGTGACAAATCGCTTATCACTTAGAAATTCCCATTCGACGTTTATTCCAAGGTTGAGTGAATTCGATTTAAAAGACATCTGTAGCTTAAGGTTTGTGGATAAGAAAAGTTGTAACAGTGTATAAGATATAAATATATACATATATATATATGTATGTATGTATATATGTGTATATATATACATATATATATGTGTGTGTGTTTGGTACATAGAATCATAATTAAGATATTTCGTACAAATACGATTACGGACATAATTAATTTACGATAAGAAAAGTTGTAACAGTGTATAAGATATAAATATATACATATATATAGTATGTATGTGTGTATATATATATATATATATATATATATATATATATATATATATATATATATATATATATATATATATATATGTGTGTGTGTGTGTGTGTGTGTGTGTGTGTGTGTTTTGTACATAGAATCATAATTAAGATATTTCATACAAATACGATTACGGACATAATTCATTTACCTTTAAAACCTGAGGAAGCATATCACGTACAAACACGATGTACTACGAAACCCGTAGTACATTCGCTGAGTCAAACCGTAACACCAAAATCCTAGGGCCGGGGGGTGGCCGGAGGGGGAACTAATTGCTCTTTACACAGACCATCTGACCTGGAGACCGAATCCCTGTCCCCACCACCACAGGACAGCATAAATATGTTTACGTAGTTTTCCTCTTACCTCGTAGGACCCAAGACCCAAAGTCCTAGTCGACCAAAAAATCAGGAATTTTACCTTAGGTAACTTTGAAGTGGCGGCCTTAACGACTTGTGAATTTATTCCTGTTAAAATCTTTATAATTTTATATTTATTTATTTATTTATTTATTTTTTTAGATTTTAACGAGATTGAATATCAGTGATTTTGCCTTCGGCAACTTTGAAATGACGTTTCATAACGATTAGTGAATTTTGCCTGTTAGAATCTCTATTATTTTGTTATATTTTTTCTAGATTTTAACGAGATTGAATCTGGGAGCCTATAGAAACCCCGTAATGTCCTAATATGTAATTTTATTGAATTCATTGATTTGTTCTTGTCGAATACGAGATGAAATTTTTGATTGTCCCCTTGTATATTGCATAAATTTAGTGTAATAACATTATATTCCGGATGAAAACTCGTCTGCGAGTTTCCCATGAATACAAAATGAGTTGTTATTCTTTCCAAGTTTTAATCTTGAGTTCTTGTTCTCTCCTAGGTAAAACTAAAGTTCTAGCTTTTTATCTATACATCTAACTTTTAAACTAAAAATATAAATCTAGTTACTGACTGAAACTTGAGTACTTTTTCTCTATTAGATGAAACTAAAGTTCTAGTTTGTGTCTAGACTTTTATCTCTTGAATTGAGCTGTAGAATAAAAGAGATATTGAAACTAAACTAACTGAAACAGTAATTCCTCGTCAGCCATATGCTTGCATAACGGGACTCCCTTGTAGTCAGATGAGTGTACTACCAATCAAACCTCTATCAGCACCCGCGAGAGAGAGAGAGAGAGAGAGAGAGAGAGATGTATGTTTTATATATATATATATACATAATATACGCACACATATATATACACATACTGTATATATACACACACATATACATACATACATATATATATATATATATATATATATATATATATAGAGAGAGAGAGAGAGAGAGAGAGAGAGAGAGAGAGAGAGAGAGAGAGAGAGAGGTTAAGGCTTTATAAGCGAGACCTTCCGAGCCACAAATCGATAATTCTGGCCTTTCGTGAACTGGCTCGTGGAATGACGGCGTATAGCGCTTATCGTCTTACCAAAGCTTGATTTACTTTTATTAAAGACAAGTTCATCAAATTATGACGTTAAGTGAATAATGTAGATCTGCGTAATGAAGAGAAACATGATAACATCTTTAGATTAAGGTTAGAGTCCCCTTACTAGAAGAAAAGGCAAGATTTTTGTTATTGTTAATATAACCAAAAGGGTATGTATTTCCTATCTTCAGTAATGTTGCAGTTGCAACGGAGACTATTTAACAATGATAATAATAATAATATTGAAATCAGTTTAATTTGTAACAGTAGTAGTAATTGCGGAAGTAATATGGAAAAATAGAGACTCTTCAACATGATCATTTGACTGAAAATATTAAAACTTTGCATGTATTAAGCAAACAAGGTTCACAATTACGATATGAAGTTTTTACTTATGAATTAAGATCATAATAACAATATGAATGAAAGACAATTACGTAAAAAAATATAGCTTGTAACAGTTGTATAACTTTCTAAATCCATTCATGTCGTGTCATTGATATGTAAAATGTTTTTGTAGATTATAAATTAATAACTGAAAGCTGTATTGTGAACAATTACAGATTTAATTACAAAGCATAAAATGCATAAAAAGCTCTAACAAAGAAACAAAAAGAAAAAAAAAAGTGATATGCAACTTTACCATTTTAACCCGATTCCTTTCCCGGGCGTTCCTCCTGGACACCGGAAGTGGGACATCACTCCCGCCGTCCGAATAGGATATCCTCCTCCTGCACTTCGCGGGCGAAGGGGTGGATATCCCCGAGGACCCTAATCCTACTCCTGACGAAGGCGCTGCGACTCTGGATACCGAAGTGGGCGTTCTGACGTAAGGCGAAGACGGAGACCTCGACGCAGAAGTGGATAATTTGACCGTTGGGGAAGGTCTGATGGGCGTGAGTGACTTGTGAGGTGACCTGGCCGACGAAGGAGATGACCTGAGGCTGCTTGACCTGGGGTTGCCGTTGACCTGTTGTTGGATCTTCAAGCTGACCTTGCCGATGACGTTCTTGTTCGACCCCAGCACTGTCCTGCCGACGGTGGTGTCCTTGGCGGAGATCGACAGAGCCTTGGGCGTTTTCGTAGGAATATTCTGAAGGTTGGCCGCGTTCGAGGGCTTCAGGACGTCCGGTTTCACGGGGCTCTGGACCTCGACCTTGACTTGACCCGGCATCACGACAGCGCTCCTGGACATGGTTCTGTCATCGGGGACTTATTTCCATGAAGTCCTTTTTTTTTTTTTACCAGTTTCTTCGAGTCTCACCTCCTAGCTTCGGTCATAATTCACAACACAACAAAAGGGAAAACCATTTTCTGTCCACCACACAAGTTCTCTGTCTCGCTCCCTCTTTCTCTCCTCCGAGACTGAGAGAGAAAGATACACATACACACTCACACAAACACTTCCCCGATATCGACGGCTAACGGTTTTCCTCGGTTCACTTCAAATATTGCCGCCGTCTGTCTCTCTCTTTCTTTCTCTTCCTCTCTTTCACTCGTCCCGCCAGCTACCGACAATACGTCCCTTCGACCCGTAGCGGTAACGGAATGATTCTGCGCGTGCCGTAACTTTGAGACCTTACGCGCGTGCATAGGCGCCGCCCTTAGTGTATAACGTCGACCAATAGGCTTCCCTCCCGCCATTTATGTGACCAATAGCCCTGCGGAACGAGAGACGTCAGGCCACGCCCCTGCGCACGTGTACGTTATAACGTAGGTGGCGCGTGTCCGGTGGGCACGTGCCGCGGTGGTGTAGTTCTTTGTAGTCAAGATTGGCTTTCGCCTGAGTCCTCCTTCCGAAAAAATCGCTTCTAACGAGACCTTCAGGGATTATACAAAAGACGGAAAATGTTCGTAACATTTTTCTTCATTGTTTGTTTACTCCGGTTTCCCACGCAAGCACATTAAAACCTAAAAGATTAATAAAAACATGGATTTTCACTCGAAACTCCTCTCTTAGTTTTGAAGCGTCTGAGAGGTACCCCGAGCGAGCAGCTGCCTCTCCAACCAGCTTATATAGTGAATTCACAGTGGAAGTAATCCTGGTGGAGTTGCCAACATATTGTAAACAAATCGATTACAGACATATTTTTGAAAAGCGGACAAATGAAGGAAAGCTACGGCCTCCTTATTCATATAACATAACGAAGAAAACCTGAGGTTGACTACTATAGGTCTACAGACAGTGAAATCAGTATCGCACTAAGCCGGAGATAGACTAAAGCAATTACATTACAGTTACGAGAGAGAGAGAGAGAGAGAGAGAGAGAGAGAGAGAGAGAGAGATGAAAATAGCTACTGCTGGGATAATAACCCCAGGACCATCTGCTCGCTAAACCTAACAGACAGACACAATGGTCTTACGCCGGTCAGTCTTTAACGTGGCATAAAAACTGTAGCTATAACTTATTGGATCAGAATAAATCTCCGTTCTGCGTTGTGTGTGTGTGCGTGCGTGTGTGTTGAGGGACGGGGGAGGGGGAAGGTGTCTTGTTTCGGGGTAAGGGTTGACCAAGAGAATGTATGGATTAACCCGATTAACCAAAAGCAATTGTTGAGCATCGACGAAATAGCAGCGAATGGTCTCTCCCTCCCACCCTTCCCTGTCTATCTCTGTCTCTCCCGCCCCTACCCTTTCACTTCGCACGATGCTTGCATTGATTGAGTTGTGCTTTTGTGAATGCACTGCTGACGTGCGAGATTATCTTCGGTGAGTCGAGGGACTCGGTGGCTCCTATAAGCTTCGTAGCGGCTCCATGGTATCGCAGCTGCTTAAGTGACATTAAGCGGAAGTGATATGATAGGTCTAGTTCGACGTGTTTTGGTAGAATGCAAGCTTTTGATTTCTTAGACCAAACTCGACATATTTACTTTAGCAGTTTGAAATACAGACATTAAAAGGGAAAGCATGCTTTACAAATGGCATTAGTTAATGGCATCAACGGTAAAATATCGTGAAAATGCAAAACTTAACCGGCAGTTATTTGAATAACCTGAAAGCCAGTCGCACTAGAATCCCAGTTCGTACGAAACTCAACCAATTTTCACCCTTCAAAGAGCAACCTGTCACTTGCAAGGAAAGACACCAACGGAATTCCGTTCGTGTCGCTCTCTGAAGGAATCCGACGGGAGAGAAAGTTTTATGTACGTATTATTTCCCTCCCTTTAGACCGATGTTGATCAGCGCCACCGCCGTATATCGCTATGTGAAGTGGTTCCAATATGGGATAAGTACCATGAGAGAAAGGGCTTTTCAGAAAGTTACGATCGCAAGCTTTCTTTTTTCCTCTCCATTTCGTTCGTTATGGTGTGATGGAAGGAGGGCGATAAATAATAAATACTTTTGCAAAGAACCAGAAAGTTACGAGACAACTCACACTGACATCGCGATTCCGTCAGATTCTTGAAAAATCATTCGATCGCTCGTTTTTGAGCGAATAGATAAGAAAATCGAACGATACAATGCCGTTTGTTGTGAACGAAAGCAACAGAGTCCTTATTTTTCCACAAGAATTCGCCGTTTCAGTTCGTTTCGTTATAAAGTGTTCTCCTCCCCACACAACCATCTGTTGATAGGCGCCAGAGAGTTGCCAACGACTGTTTTCCATTGTGACAGGAGAATGAGCGTGACCAAAAATCAATATTTTTCATCCCGCAGTGCTTCGACGGACAGCCTGTTGCTGGAGGAATTCGTTCAGATATACGAATGGGGAAAAATACTTGATAAATAAAAGAAAAACTACGAAAATTAACGGTAAAATAAGCAGATGTAAGCCATTTGCTTAGAATGAATTTCCTTATTCAGATATTTCACAAACAACTCATCATATTACTTTGTAGTAATTTTGCAACAAAAATATTTCAGTTAGAATGAATTTGAGCCATCATTTGTTTGTGTGGCAAGGTATTTAGATTAATTTTATTGATTTATTCATACCAGAATATAAAGCTATCTTGCATTTAATAAGAAATACACTAATACCAATCTTCATTTATGGCAGAAGCCTGGAGATTTGCATTTCTCATATATTCCTGTAATTATCAATTACCCTCCAGGTAATTATTACATTTAACGTACGGGTAATAACGTTTTCCAGAATTTTAAGATTAAATATTTGGTGGCCAATGATATTTATCAAGGTTATTGAAATTAATATTTTGATTCAGGTAAATTTGATTTAATGGTACAGTAAAAATAACAGTAACCAGACACACACACACACACACATATATATATATGTGTGTGTATAATATATATGTTTATATTATACAGGTAAAATGATAATGAAATGCCAGTAAATAAGCTTAGTAAAATGATGACTTTTACTAGGAATCACCTCATATTTGTAATGCAGATCATTCTTCTTTTGTTCGTTAGGAAACAACAATTTTGGTGCAACGGTTGACTGATTGATTTACATCATCACAAACGTCTGTAGAGAGAGGAGTGAATTAGTAATAGCCTCTTGGTTATGTATATGCAACTTGCAATGAATATAAGCAACAGCGTCAATGATACTTCCCAAATCGACTTATTCTTTAATATCTCATCCCTCTTGAAAATCAAGCGAAGATGCAACGCATTACTACCCTAAAACAATTCGCCTTCTATTTTACTGATTTATTTATATTTTTGTCACTTTATTGATTCAATTTACTCATTCGTCTTTTCTTTCTAATAACTAATCTACGCTTTCTGTATTTCCTGTTACCCTCTGTAACTTTTTTCAAATGCATACCCTATTCTTTGGAAGCTTGAATTTCAAGTTAGTGGCCACTGTGTGCTTGTTCCACACGAATAGGGGTTTGTTTTCTGAATAATAATAATAATAATAATAATAATAATAATAATAATAATAATAATAATAATAATAATAATAATTATTATTATTATTATTATTATTATTATTATTATTATTATTATTATTATTATTTAGTGATGCGCCAGAAATGTTGCTACGCCAAATTACGTAAACAAACCAACCAATCAACAATGTTTCATTTTGATTACCAGTTAATGAAAGAAACAGGAGACCGAAGCTTTAGCACTTATTTTCACAAAACACACACACACATACACACAAAACACATACACGCAAACAAACACACACATACGTACTTCTCAAGGCAAGTAGCGAAGAGACTCATGAATTACGAATGGCGTTCATACGTCAATATTTGAGCGTCACAACCTGTATCGTATATTGGCTTTCTGTCACTTTCTGTCGCTTTCTGTAATTCCCAAGGGATGTTGTCAGCGACAAGTGTTGGATGTCGTTTACTGTCGCTTTTTTATTTTTGCTGTTTTCTAACGGAGGTGTTATCAGCAAGCGATGGTCATCTGAATTTTGGGAAAGGAAAATTATAGGTGAGTTTGTATTACTCGGTTGAATGAATGTTAGTACTTGTATAAATGCGTATAAATGTTTGTGTTTTAGTGTGAAAAGATGTCGTACTGTGGTTTTCATTATGCATGAATAATTTTGCTGTATGCGTAATACACACACACACACACATATATATATATAAATTTGTGACTCACATCAGGATCGAACCCAGGTCTTTTAATTGAAAGGCAAGGGCGCTGTCCACTAGGCCATACAAGTCTTGTATGGCCAAGTGGGCCCCGCCCTTGCCTTTCTGATGTAAGTCAGAAATTTATTTCTGTTCCACACGTGATTGTGTGTTGATTATTATATATATATATATATATATATATATATATATATATATATATATATATATATATATATATATATATATATATATATATATATATATATATATATATATATACCTGTGTGCGTGTGTGTGTGTATGTGTGTAAAGGTACGTAGATAGACATTTGGACTAACATAGTTCAACGAATAGTATTCCCAGAATAATGTGAGGAATAACTATTACTTAAATAATTCTGCTTCCGCAGGAAAACTAAGTGATAAACATTTATTGAATAAAAAAAACTAAAATTTGAAAGATACATTCTCTGTAATAATAAAGGAATTCCATTAATAATCATATAATCCATGCTTTTGCATCGACCCCAGAAACCTAGTAAATCGAAGTAATCATTAACCTCTTCTCATATCTTATCTATAACAGAAAGACTAAGAGTCGTAATTAATAAAAAAAGACTGCATTATTAACGTCTAAGAGGACACAGAAAGACACTCAGTCGTCCCTTCGCGGCTTCTTTTGTCCTAATTTTTACGACACTTTTTTAGGTCCTCGATAATTTTTGGTCCGATGCTTTGTATCGACAGTGGCGTCCTTTAAAGCCGGTTTTTTTTTATCAGGCCTACAAAGTGCCTAACAAGCAAAATACATCTCCCTGGACATCATTAAACTAATGTAACACCTCTCTCTAAGTCCTCCTGAGAGAGAGAGAGAGAGAGAGAGAGAGAGAGAGAGAGAGAGAGAGAGAGACCAAAACCTGTTGCAGGAGATGACCTCTCTAGACAAGAGATGTTCATTTCGATGCGGTCAGTGGTGTCAATTATATTCTTCGTTGGTGTTGGCATTACTTTTGCGGTTCGGAGGATTTAGTGATTTTGATTTACCTTCTGTATCTCTCTCTCTGTCTGTTTATATATATATATATATATATATATATATATATATATATATATATATTATATATATATATATATATATATATATATATATATATATATATATATATATATATATATATAGGTGAAGTATACCTTAGTTTAACTAGACCACTGAGCTGATTAACAGCTCTCCTAGGGCTGGCCTGAAGGATTAGATTTATCTTACGTTGCTAAGAACCTGTTGGTTATCTAGCAACGGGACCTACGGCTTATTGTGGAATCCGAACCACATTATAGCGAGAAATGAATTTCTATCACCAGAAATAAATTCTTCTAATTCTTCATTATTTGTATATATATATATATATATATATATATATATATATATATATATATATATATATATATATATATATATATTTCAAGTAGATATATATATATATATATATATATATATATATATATATATATATATATATATATATATATATATATGACTTGGGTGTCTTATATGACTTTTTCTTCTCTAGAGAAAAAAACACGGTTGTTTAAAAAAACAAAGCATTAACAATGGCAAAAGTCAACATATCTCCTGCCAGTAATGACAAATAAAATATTGACTATCTCGAAAAACTTAAAAAAATTTCTTGTCTGAAAAACTCTAGCAAAAAAAAAATATCTATCCAATATAACGGTACTGCTTCAGTTCAGACTCTCACATCAGATTATTTGGGCCTAAAAACTTCGACAGGCCTAAGGCCTCCACCTCCTTCCCCCCCTCCCTCCCTCCCCACCCACTTCCCCTCCCCTAAGCACGAGCATTGAAAGAGCGTACACAAAACACTTTACCCTTGATGATGGAGAAGGTTCCTTGATCCAGTTTATCTGCTCAAGAATTTTTGTTGGCTCAATCCTCGTCTGCAAAGAACACTCTAGCTTGTTCCTGCTCTGTAAATGGTCATGGCATTTACAATCTACCCCTTGTAATAATTTCCTTCGTTGGGACATTTAGATAAATCTAAATATTTGTGAATAATGTCAAAATTACACTGACAGAAAGAGACTAACGCAAATTTAAACTCCCTCCAAAATTTCTTTCACCCAAATCCGCCCTCATCCACCCCCGCTCTGGCAAAAGGGACAGATGTTCTCATTTTCGCCGAAGTACCTGAGAGGGGGAAATCAATAAGGGCCCTTTTCAAGGTCTTATGCTGGGAAAGGTAGTCCTTGCGTGCAAGTCATCTAAATTATTTTAATAATTGTGAGTCCTTGTTTGAGTTTCGAAAGGTGGAGTCAACTTATTTAGCTAACCAGTTTATATATTTTTTATTGTTATTAACTTATTTATCTATTTTTTTTTTAGGTAAAGTTCGTACGTTGTAATAAAAGTATCAAAACAGATAGCTAAAAGCCAACGTAGCAACCCCATACGAGGGAAAATAACCGAAAACGGAGAATTGGAACATAGAAAACGGGACGAAGTCGTTTCGAAATGTAAACACAGGTGACGTCAAAGAGAAGGTCTCGTGGGACGGAAAATGATGGATGAATCCGTAATTTCTTTAGTGTAAACGACAGTTGATAAATAGATGG
>NC_089754.1:31487383-31492383 GCF_040412425.1 Macrobrachium rosenbergii | reverse complement strand
TATATATATATATACATATATATATATATATATACATATATATATGTATATATATAGATATACGTACTGTATATGTATATATATTATATATTTATATATATTTATGTATATGTCTGAAAACGGAAACCATGCTCTTAAATTATCATGGCATGAATTTCTAATCACCTCGATTCCAAACCCTAAATATTTTAGAGGCTTTAAAGCTATAGCCTCAGCAACCAATCCCCAACAATCCCTGATTTAGAAGCCGACGTGGAACGGAGAACATATTTCACAACCTCGTAAAATAGAGGCACATATATACATTCAGATCCGATGTCAACAAGTCGACAGCGCTGAATCGGAGGTTCTAATCCCCTCTTCCGTGAATGGCTACGGCAAGACGGCTGTCCAATCCTTCTAAGGGATTACAAGAGACAAATCCCAGGATTGATTGCAATCAGATTTAAGGTCTTTGGAAGCCGGGTGTCGTTAAAATTGAGTTGGAAGTTGGAAGGTTGGACTTCCTGTATTTTCATGGTGAGTTTTTATATCGAGAGCGTTTATATTTAAATTGTTTCTTAGTTTCGATTCAGTTTTTCAACCCTAAGTCACTGTAATTTACTGCAATAGTCAGACACATACACACACACAAACATACACCCACACACACACATACACACACACACATATATATATATACATACATATATTTATATATATACTGTATATATATATGTATATACATATATATATATATATATATATATATATATGTATATATATATATATAGTATATATATATATATATATATATATATATATATATATATATATATATATATATATATATATATATATGTGTGTGTGTATATGTGTGTATATATATATATATATATATCTACTATTGCATAAATTATAAACTTAGATTTGAAAACTGACTACATTTAGAAATAATTAGTATATATATATATATATATAATATATAAATATATATATATATATATATATATATATATTACTGTATGAAACACATAAACTATAATAAAGGTACATTCAGTTACAGTGATGAACGAAGATATAACAACAAATAAATACAGGAAAGTTGTTTTTTGTATGAAACCTAGCTTTTTAACCGTATTTGCAACACAATATGCTACTGAGTGTTAGTTAAGTCCGTTTCTTTTGTCTATCTGACTGTCTGTAGGTCGGTCTAGCAGCCACCTCACTTTTTAACACATACTTGCAATTGCCAATGGAACACTTATTACTCACAAAGGAGTTGTAGACAGTACCTTACCGATGCTGGGAATTAAGAAAGCCCTATTTCACTTAATTCGTTAATGAATAAAATGTAAAATATAGAAACAGAGACGACTATACATACCTGCCTTAAGTAAAAACTTCAAGCTTGCCTCCATCTCACCAACAATAGAAAGAACTATTAACTACCCCTTATAAAACAAACGATTTATAAACACATTTCAATACAAACAGGACAGAAGGTGTAAACCTCAGTGTTTGTTCAACCCCCACAGTGTCTTGACTTAGGAACTCTGTAAGAACCTTAATCCGGTTACTGCTAACCAAACAAGGGAGTCTCAGGAAGAATTAGCATCGTATTTATTTACTTTCTGGACATTGGAGAGGTCAGGGCGGTTGATGAAAAGCCGTGTTAATCAGAGAGTAATTTACCATTAGTTAATTACAGGAGTTCTGTTTTATTCGTCGGGTGAGGTTGTTAGGTTTTTGGTAAGATTTAATTGTGTAGCTACCTCTTCATATATATTCTTGCATGAGTCTCGATTAATAATGGTTTCTTTTTTTCTACATTCGAGAGATAAAATCCATCAAATTGACTAATAACTGTGGAAGCTGTAATGAGTGTTTTCATTTAAATTAGTAGAACATTGTGGAAATACATTTATCACTTCGTGTAAAGTTCCCTTGTGTAATAATGTTAAAACCTGATTGGCTTGTTTGTGTTGAAAATAAATAAACTGATGCACAACTATACATACATACATATATATATATATATATATATATATATATATATACATATATATATGAATATATATTTATATATTTATATATATATATATATATATATATATATATATATATATATATATATATATATATATATATAGAGAGAGAGAGAGAGAGAGAGAGAGAGAGAGAGAGAGAGAGAGAGAGAGAGAGATACACGCACAATTTTCCTATAGAGTTTCTCTCACTCCCAATCCGCAACTCCTCCCCCACCCCTACACTGGAAAAGGAACATCTCGAAGTATAAATAACCCGTTAAACGCCTTCTCATAAAAAAAAAAAAGCAGGACTCCCAAGAAAGAAAAGAACCTTACCTGTTCTGATAACAAGTACTCACTCCCCTTTGAAACCTCCGGCACAACGTATTCACCGAAGGACGTAAATCCTGCGAGGAATTTAGGAATCCCTCCTTAATCCCTTCGGAGTATCCTTCAACAGCTCCTCGCGTCCTTCAGGATTCTCGTTTGGGAGCTTTTAAGAGCTCCCGGGATCCCTATAAAGCTCAAAGGTTTATTTCGTTGTTTCTCCTTCGTTGTTACGTCGGTGTGGTGGTAATGGACGTTTATTGGCAGGTCTTTCTCTTCTTCATTGCCGTTGCAATCAGTTCGAAGTTTATTTATTTTTTGTAATTTTTTTTTACGGAGGTACTTACTGCTCATTAGATGTCCTTTCCATTATGGTGTATACTCTCTTAGTCTGTCTATCTCTTTTTGTCTGTCTTTCTCTCTTTACAGTATATATATATATATATATATATATATATATATATATATATATATATATATATATATATATATATATATATATATTTATATATATATATATATATATATATATAATATATATAGAGATATAATATATATATATATATATATAAATATATATATATATATATATATATATATATATATATATATATATATATATATAATATATATATATATATATATATATATATATATATATTATGTTACGTTTATTTCTATGGACTGGATTACCTCTGTGAAAGATTAAACTCCTGCTATTTATCAAACCTTTTTGGGGTGAGGTCGCTAACCCCATATCCCTTCAATTGGTTATAACCCTCCAGATTCAACTAACCACTCAATATATTATTTGTGTCTTCGTTCAAAAGCGTTTTCAAGAGAAAGGAATAATAGATATTATACTTCACAATAGTCATATACATACAGTATATTATTAATAATAGGATCTCATCTAACTGGATGGTATCTAGCGGAGATTTTTATTCCGGAAATATATTATAAGCTTTCTAGGACATACATACATCCTACATACATCTGGTTTCCATACAACTTTTCCTGAATAAATATATATACACGCTAGATACCATCCAGGACCTTTTAATGAGGTATCTATTTTATTAATTGTATAAATACACAGAACAATTGTTTCCGTAAACTGAATAAATATATCACCGCTAGATATTTTTATATCCTATATTAATTGTATAAATACACAGAACAATTGTGTATATATAAAGTATATATTTATATATATATACATATATATTATATGTATACATGTTTATATATATGTATATATATGTATACACACATACATATTTATATTATAATGAGAAAAGTATACATCATTTCCCCACTACGTCAAAAGTAGTCGACCCTCCTCAGTTACGTATCGCCCTACAATCGAATTCAGGCTTCATCTGACCAGAACTACAAGGAACTGACGTTAAGCAAATGCAAATAAATTCGAGAGGCTGATAAAACAGTTGCTTCCTCCCGCGAGAGCCGAGTGATAAGACGTCATAACAAGACCACGGGGGAAGACTTGGGAAGATCAGCGCAGAAGACGATTTGGGCTGATAAATCTTCTCCTTTAATGGACTTCATACATCACGATTATTCCCACTGTAGAGGGGCCAGGGGGGAGAGTCTACCTGCCACCGTATTCGTCGGTGCCTTTGAAGTCGTTTCGGGTGTTTGCAATATGAGAAGATTTTAGGGGGTCATGATATTTGGGTCTGACTGGGTATGGGTTCTTTAATGATTAATAGTGTATCAGGGACTTTTAAGAAAAAAATATGTTTTTTTATAAATTTTTTTGTGTCATAGTATTTTGGGCCCTACTAGGTACGGATGCTTCGTTGACCAATAGGGTATCAGACTTTTAATAATTTTTTTTATTTATATTGTTTTTGGGCATAATATTTGGGTCCGACTGGGTATGGATGTTTCATTGATCAATAGGGTCTCAGGAACTTTTACGGAAAAAAAATTATTTTTTATTCATTTTCTTGTCATAATATTTGGCCCCTACTGGTATGGATACTTCATTGACCAAAAATATATTGAGGAATTTTAAGGGAAACTTTCGTAATTGAATCTCAGTTTATTTTCAATTTCTATGGGTCTTGAATTCAACTCTGTCAGTTAATTCATTTTGGGGGTGTGTTCATTACCTGATAGATTGGCTCTAGGCCTACGAAAAGAGTCAGTCAAAACTTGGCTTTTTATTCGAAGATGAAAGAAGTCAATGTCAATTTCTTTTCTGTTTTTGTATCACTTACAAATCGTGCGAATTAAGGTTATCGGGAATGCGGAGGGTATGGCACGAAAATGTGAAGATATCTGGAAAATCTATACCAGTTGTAGATGGTTGTAGACCATCTCCAGATGTTGCTTTCTATAGTTAATCTTCAAGATGTCCAGCCACTTTTTTTCAAGTGTGTCGTATTTACTGATAAAAGACTTCAGTGTATCGTATTCAGCTTTTCAATCATTCATTGATTTTGTTAGCGTTTCGTTTTTCCGTCTGTCATCGGATTTACGTAGATATTTAGTCTTTTATTGGTGCTGTTCGTTCACTTTTTTTTTCCTGTTCGTTCCGTATCTGCTCCTTTCATGCTTTTTTCTTTGGTTATTTATTTATTCATTTCGTATTCCTTTTTACCATTAATTCATAGGTCTATATAAAAGCTATTGTTC
>NC_089754.1:31432383-31484883 GCF_040412425.1 Macrobrachium rosenbergii | reverse complement strand
TATATATATATATATATATATATATATATATATATATATATATATATATATATATATATATATATATATATATATGTATATATATATATATATATACATACATACATGTCTTGTTGCAAAATATACTTATTCTTCTTGTTTTTATTTTCAGTTATTATTTGTTCCTTTGAAATTAGAAGTACACTATGTAAACCCTTCGCATTCTCTATGCTATGCGCTCGAATCCGAAGGCAGTTTTTTCAGTTTTAGTACCTGGGTTAACCTTAGGGGGAATTTATTTTCTTTTTTGTTTTTTTATTGCCTGCTTATACAACACACACGACCATTAGATCTCAAACCTCAGAGGTAATATTTACCTCTCCATCTTGATAATACAAAAAAAGAAGAAGCGAGTAATAGCGTGTAATAGCAGAAGGAACAAGAGTCCATTTTTATAAGTCTGTCGTGTTACCAGATGTACTATTGGGTACTTAAAGAATGTACCTTCGGAAATATACCGCGAAAAAAAGGATAAATAAGGACCGAGCCACTTGTTATTTGTTAGGCTAAAATGTTGCTTGGGTAGGACGTTACTCTTGAAAATGCGAGAAAATAAAACGGTACGAGTATGATATCTGAGCTGGGTGTGGAATCGACTGACTTGCTAAAAAAGCATTAGGAACAAATCAAGAACTGTGATTATCATTTACGTGTAATCATCTTCCAAGATTACAGAACGGATACGACCGACAGGAACGCGGAGTTATCATGTGACTATCAAGGGATACTTATTCCTGAAACCCATTCAGACAAAAGTACTACGTTTCCGTGCATGGGTTACGAAATACGGTCATTTGCGTCTGCGCGTGACTGTTGACACCTTCCAGATAAAATCTCCGAAGATACGCGCTTTACCGACGGCCATCAGAATCATTCTGAAAACGAGTTTTAAAATTTTCTTAAAATTCCAACTTTGGTGAATATTTTTGCCACTTTGACATGCTATAAGTTAAGTCATCTCATAGCAGCTTCATCGACTTCTTTCAATTTTTTTTATAATGAATAGTATCAAGTTTTTTTTACTTTTTTTTATCCAACTTAGGTAGAATATTAGTGCCACTTCGAGATGTTATAAGTAAAGTTATTTCATAGCAGCTATATCATCTTTCAACTTTTGTTTTAAAGAAGTGTTTCAAATTTGTAATTTGGTGTCAGCTCGTATAATTGTGAATCGTATGATAATTGATAATACCTGAATTACTATGCAATCATTACCGCTCTTTTTTTCGAGAGTAAGCAGATATAGTGTTGTGATTCGCAAGAAAAGGAGGAGTCTTATTTTCACTTTATTCATTCAGGTAGGGGCCAGTGGTTTTTAATAGTGCTATTATCAGAATGAGGATGATAACTCTCTACATTGATGGGATGAAAGGGTTTATATGCCAAAGACTCTTGATATATTTTGGCTAGAAACCATTCAAGTAGAACCAAAACGTCAAAGTTTATCATATTAACAAAGAGCTTTCGGTATCCTAGTCAGCACTCGGCAACATCTCATGCCTGTTTTACATCTTTAGGGAGATTTTTATGCAAATTATTCCCTGTTTTACAGCGTTATCAGCAGTAACACGTGTAATATTCAGATCAAAGATAACGATGAAGAACGAAACTCCAAAGGTTTAATTGAGAGTTCTACCTATATTAAGTCGGGAAAACAGGTAGGACTAGATTAAGGGTCTCTAGACATAAAAACATCTATGAGAACTCTAAACCAGGAAGATTCTTTAGCGGTTCTTTACTTAGACGAAAACCGTCAAACTGAACTATATATATATATATATATATATATATATATATATATATATATATATATATATATATATATATATATATATATAGAATGCACATACATAAAAAATGAAGAAAGAGAGAGAGAGAGAGAGAGAGAGAGAGAGAGAGAGAGAGAGAGAGAGAGAGAGAGATCCCTACTCACCTTCGACACCAAGCGCAAATTAGAGAATATTCTCAACTTTTTCTCTCGAAAATCCACTTAAATCTTACACTACTTTCCTCCGGGTTAACTCACGAGAGAGAGAGAGAGAGAGAGAGAGAGAGAGAGAGAGAGAGAGAGAGAGAGAGAGAGAGAGAGAGAGATCCCCAATTACCTTCGACTCCAAGCACAAAATCGAGAATATTCTCAACTTTTTCTCTTCGATATCCACTTAAATTTTACGCTACTTTCCTCCGGGTTAACTCAGAGAGAGAGAGAGAGAGAGAGAGAGAGAGAGAGAGAGAGAGAGAGAGAGAGAGAGAGAGAGAGAGATTCCTAATTACCTTTGACTCCAAGCGAAAAATCGAGAATTTTCTCAACTTTTCTCTTCGAAATCCACTTAAATTTTACGCTACCTTCCTCCAAGAAGTTAGAGAGAGAGAGAGAGAGAGAGAGAGAGAGAGAGAGAGAGAGAGAGAGAGAGAGAGAGAGATCTAATTACCTTCGACTCCAAGCGCAAAATCGAGATTATTCTCAGCTTTTTCTCTTCCACATCCTAAATATTACGCTACTTTCCTCGGGGTTAACTCACGAGAGAGAGAGAGAGAGAGAGAGAGAGAGAGAGAGAGAGAGAGAGGTCCCTAATTACCTTTGGCTCCAAGCGAAAAGTCGAGAATTTTCTCAACTTTTCTCTTCGAAATCCACTTAAATTTTACTCTACCTTCCTCCGGGTTAGCCCGAGAGAGAGAGAGAGAGAGAGAGAGAGAGAGAGAGAGAGAGAGAGAGGAGAGGTCCCTAATTACCTTCGACTCCAAGCGCAAAATCGAGAATATTCTCAACTTTTTCTCTTCGAAATCCACTTAAATTTTCCGCTACTTTCCTCCGGGGTGATATCCTAAGCGCCTACGCATACTGACCAATTACCCGGAAAAATTTATGTTTGGCGAAAATCTTCGAGATAAAATTACCCTACATTTTCGTCGCGCCTTTGGGCATATCGCGTGATATATTACTAGCAATTATGCATTCCTCGTTTTTTGCAACACAGGAGTCATGGGTGGTTGAACACCGTGAGAAAAAAATTGGGGAATTAAAGGAAGGTGTTCGCTGATCTTCGGTTATAGAATTCTGGGGTTTGAGCAAAGTACATGGAAATGGACAGGAAGTTATATAAGATTTGGTTCGCAATGGTAGTGGAGTTTAGCAGCATCGAGAAGAAGAAGAAGAAGAAGAAGAAGAAGAAGAAGAAGAAGAAGAAGAAGAAGAAGAGAAGAAGAAGAGAGAGAGAGAGAGAGAGTAAATGTATGAGGGAAGCGAAAAGTATATACGTATAATAGGAGAGAAATACGTCAGTGGGAATTATATGTTACGTTACAAACCACAGAACCTCAAAAATTATCAAAGGATTTTTTCTAGGCATTTAATGAACCAGCTATTCTTCTTTCATTAAAATATACACATATACACACACAAACACTTTAGATGATAATTTGGAAAACTAGATACTCATTAGGGACTAACCCAAAACCTAAAGAAGAGAGATGAAGACCTGATTATTCCAAATAATAACAATAATATAAACTTAAACACTTAATCTAGTCTTTTAATATAATACTAAGGTTATTTTAGCAATTACAATTAAACCTCCTCACCAAATAAACAAAAAATGCAGGAGACGTTTTTCCTTTGAGGTTAAAATTGGTTTCGTCGTGATTACGGAATAATTTACCCCTGGTAGCTCCCAAGAACCTCGGTATTAATTCTGCAGTGATACCTTCAAATCCTTTGCGATGCTGAGAAGATTTTACAAGACCTTTGAGTACAAGATAAAGCGTCAAATTCATTGTTACTTGGCCAGTAATCTTCCTGGTGTCCAATTAGCATTTATACGCATGCGCTGATTATAGATTCTTTGGGTAATTGATACTCTGGGTCCCGATCCCGGGGTCTGGTAGATAGTAGACTTAAAGAAAAGTGATGTTTGTCAGGCCCAGCTAAAAAAAAAAAAATAAATATATATATAAAATATAATATATATATATATATATATATATATATATATTTATATATATATATGTATATATATATATATATATATAAATAACTATTTATATATATATATATATATATATATATATATATATATATATATATATATTAAATAACTTTTAAAGTAGAAATTTATGGAAGGATGCAGTGCTAAATTGGGTGCCTTTTTATTATTCACTTCTCTATGAAAAAAAAGTTGAAACAGACACCGTTCCATACACATTTCACTCACTGAAGTAATGTAATTAATGTTATTATCTTTGAAAGGAGTCAAATTCAAATTTTTTAATAAAAAAACATTAAAAGAAACCGTTCCATACACATTTTAGTCATTGCAATAATGTAATTAATGCTAATACCTTTTAAAAAAGTCAAGAATTATAATCACTATTAAGAATGATGATTTGTTCATGCCATGTTTTGATCAATCATCAAACACCCAATTAAATATTTTGACTCTTTTTGCTATCCTTCTGGAAATTCTCAGACACTTAAGGTATCATCTTAGACATCACCATGATAGGGGCAACTATGCCTACAACACACAACAAGCAGATAAAACCCCCGTAACCGAGTAATGGAAGCCTTAAACAACATCCATGTAGCCGTTATCAAACCGTAAAAACCTATCTGGAGGGTTTAGAGACCACACACAGTGTCCAAGACACTCTGGGCCGTTTTGAGCCACTCTGGGGCCACTCTGGGCCATGTACTTTAACACGCTCGTAAAATCACCATACACAATCTCACACGCGGAGACTCCGTTTAATAAGGCAACCGTTGGTAATAACAGGGGAGGATTAATTCCACCTCGTTGACTGAGAGCCTGCAGGAAAAGCGGCGGCGGTGGCGGCGGCGTCCGGTGGTCTCGCTGGCTACGGATTCTACTGAAGGAGTCCTTGCTTGTCCTCAGGGGATTCCAATGGCAAGGCGCTCCCTCCTGACGTGCAGAATATCTGCGTATTGATTATGACAGTGTTTACGTGTATATGCATATGCATATGCATAGGCTCTGCATACTTATAAGTGCTGTGAGGTAAATGATGAGAATGAAAGATAAGCAAAATTTGCATGACGGTAATTGTTTCTCAGAAGGCAACTTGAAGACTTAGACTTTGCTGAATCATTCGTAGATGTAAGGAGGATCCTTATTTAACAGAAAATGAGAGAAATGACATACGAACTTGCTTGGAGTACGACCCAGGAGGAAACTTGTATTCTAATGAACACAAGAGCATAACTAAAAGATTTCTTCAGTTTTAAACTAGATGCTGGTATTACTAATACTTAGCTTTTTCGTACCCGCTATAAGAAAATAAACATTCAAAGATTTCAGAATGAATAGTAAATTTCTAGTATTTTTGTTTTTATCATTTTCAGGTGGAAAATATCTAATAATTACTGTCTTATAAAATGTTAAGGTTCTTCCCTCTACGGAAAAGTGTTCATAGGCCTATGTCATCTATCTCTGAAAATGGCGGTAATTAACACTTAGGCCTGAGCTAACTCAAAGCTAATTGTAGGCCGATGATAGAGTATGCAAATAGATTAACCGAAATTGTCCCTCTGATGATACCCAAGGCCTAAAAGATATAATTAAGCCCCAAATAAGTAGCCCATCTCCTCAGAAAAACACACACACACACACACACACACGGCTCCATGAATCAAGAGCCACTCGAGATTAGGCAGAAGGCAAACGCTCCTTTATTACCTCGTACTTCATTAAGAATGGATAACAACCTTGCAATCAATTTGATATCATTGAATATAAACTCTAAAATACAACCCGCAGTAGGTAGCTACCTACCCCTCTGATGGCTATTCATAACTTCGGGACTGTTTTGACCTGCAATTAAGGCAAGTAGACATTTTTAACCACAGGACCACTCCCCTTTATAACCACCGAAGCCCCCAGGTGGGTACGCGTAATGCATTATCGACCCTTTCTAGACCTAGAAGGGTAGATCTACGATCCTTTCTGTCGTAGAGGCGAAATGACTTTTCAGAAAATTGATGGATGGGTGAAATTGACTCGGTTGACTTACGGCGTTATGATTAAACGTGCGGTTTAAAGTCTGATTCGTAATAACACGTTGCATTGTTATGTGCTATAAGATGTATGATGTATTTTCACTCTCTCTCTCTCTCTCTCTCTTTGTTGCATTCCAAATTGGCTACCATCTTTCTTATAACCACTTTTCTGTGAACTGACATCATTGACTTTCATTATTCTTGCTATCTCCTGAACCGTCAAAATTAACTATTTTTTCTTGGTTGCGACCTATCACAATTCACTAACCATCGGGCACTGGTTGATTCTCAACTTATGGTAATATAGGTCCGCTGAATTTATGTAAGGAACGGGTCAAAATCGTTTCTTCCTCGTGGGATCGATTTCGCTTTGTAGCTGGCGAGGTGAAGCTGGTAATCACTGAACCAGGAATATATATATATATATATATATATATATATATATATATATATATATATATATATATATATATATATATATATATATATATATATATTAACTTTATCACATACACAACTGTTCTGTGCATTAGTAGAATTACTAAAAGGACCTCATTCAAACTGGATGGTATCTAATGGAGTATTTATTCAGAAAAAGTTACAAGCTTTCTTGGACAAACAGTCCACATTATCAAGTATCCGTACATCCAGTTTGAATGAGGTCCTTTTAGTAATATATATATATATATATATATATATATATATATATATATATATATATATATATATATATATATATATATATATATATATATATATATTGAAGATCAGTACTTTATAATTACCCTTCTGGTCGATCATACTTTAGTATAAAAACTAAGTAACATCTAAATTTCTATTAACCATTTTACCAGAAGTTCGTTGGACCATTTACCTTACGTCATCATAAAAATATTCCCAACGATGAAAACCTCAGTTTTGCCAACATTGAAAATTGGTATTCACAATGTCAGTTAATTTCGACGTAACACGAATTATGCGAATTATACATTCGGACGTTTTCGTCGGAAGATGCTTTAGTAATGCATACGAAATACCTGTAACCGGAAGTGGCCTCAAGCAGAAATCGCCAAGAAGAAGAAGAAGAAGAAGAAGAAGAAGAAGAAGAAGAAGAAGAAGAAGAAGAATAGCAGCAAATTTATTGTTGCGCTCTTGTGATACAGTGTGTTCTCCCAGCAAGAGCCTAATTACAGCAACCTGCCCTTGCGAATTGATCTTAAGAAGCCATTACCTCCCGCTGCGCTGTACTTGTTTGCTTGTTTACGAGCGTGCTTTTGCCATTACCACATCGCATACTTGATGAGGAGGTCCTCTCGTGTCAGACAGGAACCTTCAATAAACAAGAATGCGAAAGGTGGGCATGGGGTAATCAGGGCAACTTTTGAGGTCAGATAAATGTCCTGGATTATAGGTTTGACCTTTATTTTCTTTATGACATGCCCAAGACTCGTATCGAACCGGATTTCTCGGTACAGGTGCCAACGAATCGTTTTCATGACTGTTAACAAAAACTTTAAAACAATGTTTCTATGCAAAGTTTGACCTTTTTTTTTCTATGACATGTCGAAGACTCGTATCAAACCAGGTCGCTCGGTACAGTTGCCAACGAATCGCTTTCATGACTGTTTACAGATGCTTTAAAACAATTTATCCATGCAAAAAATCGTAAAAGAACTTTTTTTGTGACTGGATTAGTCACTTTTGTTTTTTATGACATGTCATAGACTCGTATCAAGCTGGATCGCTTAGTACAGGTGCCGACGAATCGTTTTCTTGGCTGTTTACAGAAACTTAAAACAATTTGCCTATTAAAAAAATCATAAAAAAGCACTTTATATGATTACATTAATCTGGTTAATAAAATTATCTTCTGTGATTTTATCAGGAAACAAAACTTGCCTGCATGTTTTACCCACTTAGACTTTTTCATCTTCAAATTCGTTATTATAATTTACCTTCAAATTCGTTATTATAATTACACGTAATGTAACTTCATAATCACGTCTGGGGACTCAGATATTCCTTTCGGATATAGATTTTCATTATTCTTTTCAAATGTACATACCACGACCTTCTATCTAAAGAGGTAGAGAATATGACACTGCGCTGTCAAATATGAAAATCAACAACAATTAACAACAAATTTACAAACTTTACAAATAATTACAATAAAATCTACTTTCGTTATAGATACATATCAATTTAGCAAGTTGATGACCTTTTATGCTTGCAGCATTTGAATGTACATTTACTTTGACCATTAATAATACTATATATAATGAAAGTAATTTTAATAATGGAGCCATGCATTCAGATGATTACTTCGGATATAAATATACCGCTACAATATTTGAAAAGGTAAATTATTCATAAGCATTTTCTTTTTTTTAAGTTGTTACTAACTGCTAGCCAGCTTAAAATGAATAAACTTGTAATTATAAAACACTGGATAAGAGAGAGAAGTTAGTATAGAGAGAGAGAGAGAGAGAGAGAGAGAGAGAGAGAGAGAGAGAGAGAGAGAGAGAGATTTCGCTGGTAGATTTTTATATGAAAAATTATCGAAGTATTGTATAAAAAAACACATTAAAGTTGTTCATTTACTTTGTATCGCGGATTTACTGTTTCCAAAATATTTAGTTCCAGGGATTTTTATGTGTGTGTGTGTGTGTGTGTCGTAGATATTTAGTAAATAAATACATCCGGTCACCACAATCCAAGAAACTCTAAATTCCCATCTCTCTCTCTCTCTCTCTCTCTCTCTCTCTCTCTCTCTCTCTCTCTCTCTCTATATGTTTAGTAAATAAATACATCCGCTCACCACAATCCAAGAACTCTAAATTCCCATCTCTCTCTCTCTCTCTCTCTCTCTCTCTGTCGTATATGTTTAGTAAATAAATACATCGCTCACCACAATCCAACAACTCTAAATTCCCATCTCTCTCTCTCTCTCTCTCTCTCTCTCTCTCTCTCTCTCTCTCCCCCCTTGAAAGACACACCGAACTAATCGATTTCCCTGTTAACACTCAGCAGTGGCAATTAGCTAAACCAAACATGACAATCACAGGAACTCATTAACAAACGCTCAAATCCTCCCTAACAATTTTTTCCCACTCGTCAACCTTTTTCAGTCTTTGCTTGATCGATCACTTTTAATTAGCAGGTCCCTCCGTCCTTAAAAGGAGGCCGGTCACATACCTTCACGAGTGAGGAAGAAGGAAACTCGTCCCTACAGAGTTTAAACAGAAGGACGACGAGGCTTGTGCAAGCAGTAACTTGTAAACTATCTAAATGTTTAGTTTAGTTTCAGTGTTCAATATTCCACTCAGCCTTCCTCTCGTTATTTCTCCAGTTTTTCCCATTATTTTAAGGATCTCGAATATTTTTCTTTTTAGAACTTTGAGTATTTGCAGCCTTCCTCTCGTTATTTCCCCAGTTTTCCCCCTATTTTTTTAGGACCTCGAATATTTCTCTTTTTAGAACCTTGAGTATTTACGCCAGATTTGGATACAAAGACCTCTATGCTTGCATGCTATTGTGACACAAAAATGTAAAGGATTTTAGTACAGTGCTAAATAGAGTATGAAGGCGTGATGGTGCCAGTTGCATACGCTTTCTTCATTTGGGCAAATCTTGCAGCATTTAATGCCATTAGGTATGTCGTTCCCGGATTTGCCTTGGTGAATATTAATGCTGGTAAGGAAACCTTGATAACCAAGTTTCCTGAGGTTGTTAGTATTAAATCTGAAATTAGAAAGCTTTTGCGCAAATGACAACTAAGTTTCAATTCCAGGCTGTTGAGAACTGTTAATCAGCTCAGTGGTCTGGTTAAACTAAGGTATACTTTTTTTCTAGTTTTAGAACTCTAAAGGGAAGATTTTTGTTAGTGTAAATGAGGTTTTACGTCATGAATTATTACGTAAGGTGTCCTGTCATAATGTGTCTACTTGCTTAATCAGAGATTCTGCACGGTCTCCTGCTCTGAGAGCTTGATAGGAATAGCTATTTTTAGTCCCTAATTTTCAAGAAACGATTTCTTGTTAAATATCAAATAACTTCAGTGAGCAATCTTTCTTTAAAATGTTCAGCAATATCCTGCTATTTATACATTACATTTTTCCTTATTTTCCTGGCAGACAATACATAATAGACAACCGAGGCCATAGGAATACACAACAGACCACTGCAGCAGCCAGCCTATTGGTCAAAATTATTTGGTTGAGGATGCAATGGCAAATGTGACGAAGTCAAGAATATTATTAATTTGTTTGTGGGTGTGGGAAAGAGTGGGGGATAGGGGTGGTCTTGGTGCCTGAGAAGCAGTATCTATATATGTATATATATATACTGTATATATATTAAACTTTATCACCTACACAGTTGTTCTGAGGATTAATACAAATGATAATAGGACCCCATTTAAACTGGATGGTATCTACCAGACGATGAGGACAGCTAGTTCTGGAAAGCTTGTACCACATTTCCTGAATAAATATCTCCGCTAGATACCATCCAGTTTAAATGAGGTCCTATTATCATATACATACATACATACATACATATGTATATATATGTATGTATATGATAATATATATATATATATATACATATTATCATATACATAATATGTATATATATAGTATGTGTGTGTGACGATAAAGTGATCCTGCTTATAATTAACCAAACATGAACATGAAACGAAAGCGTATCCGATGAAAATTGGTCACCATTTGCAGTAATTAATTAACCCATGAAAGTTTGTCCATGAAATTTTAATGAATAGGAAAATACGGATGTTGTACGTGAGAAGGTATTGCTCATTGGGAAAGGGTTTGAGCTCTCTCTCTCTCTCTCTCTCTCTCTCTCTCTCTCTCTCTCTCTCTCTCTCTCTCTCTCTCCATCATCAAAGTTTTTCTCTACACTGGGATTCAGGGGACAAACTTGTATGGGTCAATTAGGTACTGCAAATGATCATCATTTTTCATCGAACATATTTTCTTTTCATATTCATAACTGTTTAGTTATGAGTATGGTCATTTTATCGCCTCACGTATGTGTGTTTGTGTGTTTGAAAGAGAGAGAGAGAGTGTGTGTATGGCTTTTAAGATATAGTTGTAAAAGTTAACCTGAAACATTATCTGGTAATGTCAAAGTCATTTACAGCTGCTATACTAACTATATTTAAAAGGAGTTTATGTATAAAATATTCATTAGAGAATATTTATTGAAAGAGTCAATGAATCAGGATTAAACCTAAAAGCAATTCTTGGTTTCTAATTATCACATATTATTCTGACATTTTTCATATTTTGCAGAAATCAATAGTTTTCTTTCTCAGCGCGTACTGAATTTCAAGCTGACTCTAAAAAATATTGTTAGTTTACAATGAATCATTACACAACAGCATTTTGTTTACCCTATTTATTTACTTAGTTAAACAGTCTTAAAGAAAAATGATGGACCAGCCCTTTCCTCTACAGATCAGGAACTTGTACCTAATTATTTTGTTACGAACTTAACATTACTGAGTTTTGTGTATTGAGATAGATTTTTCTGCAGTTGGATTCTTTATGATATAATTTAGTTTTATGTGTAATGTATTTTTATCGCCCATGTTTGATTAGTGCCATATACATTATTATTATTATTATTAGTATTTGTGTAATAAAAATCCACAAAAAAGTAAGTATACCTTAGTTTTACCCAGACCACTGAGCTGATTAACAGCTCTCCTAGGGCTGGCCCGAAGGATTAGACTTATCTTACGTGGCTAAGAACCAATTGGTTACTTAGCAACGGGACCTACAGCTTATTGTGGAATCCGAACCACATTATAGCGAGAAATGAATTTCTATCACCAGAAATAAATTCCTCTAACTCTTCATCAACCGGCCGGGGGAATTGAACTCCGGCCCATCGAGTGACAGTCTGCAGCTCTACCGGCTCACCCAACGAAGAGCTTTTAAAAATCCACATTTATATTGTGAATATATTACCATGTGGATTTTTATTACACAGATTGTTTTTCACGAGACTGAGCTTCTTCTTCTTCTTCCTCTTCTTCTTATTATTATTGACGGATTTTGTGGACATAATTGGGCTGTTTATACCACGGCCGTTGTTGACAATGAATGATACAGCTACCACTTTACTTACGCAAGATCTAAGAAAGGTTGCTTTAACTACATACAGTATTTATTAAAGTTATTTTTATCCTCATATTTTTTGGCATAAGCTCATAGAACACCACCACGTCAAGCTTAATAATAAAGTTGTTTATCACAGATAACCTGTAACAAACTATACAGAACTTTTTAACCAGTAGTCTATTTTTTTAACAGCTATTCTAACCCCGTACGGACGTAGTGTCGTCGGTGTACCTCATGAGGTGCACTGTAGGCATTACTTAAGGTTCCTTGCAAACTCCCTTTGGCCCCTAGCTGCAACCCCTTTCATTCCTTTTACTGTATCTCCGCTCATATTCTCTATCTTCCATCTTACTTTCCACCCTCTCCTAACAATTGTTTCATAGTGGAACTGCGAGGTTGTCCTCGCAGTTGCACCTTGAAAGCATTTTACCCTTAATTTGCCTTTCAGCTGAAGGACCTCGTGGCATTTGGCCTAAATTTTGTATTCCATTCCATTAAAAAAATTCTAGGGGCGTACATACATACCATAATGACTGAGGGTTTTAAATACCTGGTATGCTGAATTATTCATAGAGAATTACCTATAGATATATACGTGAGAGACGAGATATGTCGCTTCGAGGGAGATCTCATCAATCAATGTATAGTATTTAATGACGTGAATATGTAAGTAATTTGGGGTTATGCATTTTGCAGCCTTGGGTAACTTTTTAAGGTAAAATTATCGGGTGCTTGGTAGGACAGTCTTTTTACAGCTATTGTACCATTTTATTTTTAATGGTTAATTTTGTCTCATTCAAGTTTCCTTTCAGCATATCGAAATCATAAGCGAGATATAACAAAATTATCTTTTTTAAAACAATTGACCTATTTAGATAGTTACATATTTAACTGTTGGCTGTCTTTCAGTGTTCTCAGTGAAACATGTTACAAAAAGTGTATTAACTTCAACAGTGTAAATCATATATATATATATATATATATATATATATATATATATATATATATATATATATATATATATATATATATATATATATATATATATATATATATATATATATATATATATATATACTTAAAATGTCACTTCCACAATGGGAAAATCTTCTTTAAAAATTTAAAAATTTTTAAACATTTACAACTACAAAAATTAAAACAAGAACTTGAAAGGAACACATACCAAGGCAAGAGCTAAAAAGTGACTAGAAAGACAGGAGGAAATAAACAAACGAAAGAAACCTATAACGAACGTGGAGAGTAAACAAACAGGCAGTTATGCTACAAACAGTTGTCTGGACGACGATTGGGTGTTTAGTGTTGGTACATTAGTTTTTATGAAAAAGCGACTCAACACCATCAACTCGTCGTCCTTACGGGCAGATCCAATAATTTTAAAATCATTAATATCCAAGCGGGTACCACACATCTTGGAATGATTCCGAACATTGGATAGTTCGGGATTGGACAATGTGCAACCCGTCCTGAAGCTGACACCTTGGTGGGAGCAGAAACGGACCTTGAGAAGCCTCCTAGTACATCCAACGTAGGTTCCCAGCAATTGTTTTCCATCCCACTATTTCCATCGAGTACTTAATAAGCTCTTTACTGCAAAAATGGAACAACCTATTCCCACATATACCGTTCCCAAATTATGTATTTATGCTAAGTTCCCTTTCCTTCATGACAAAAGTTTTAAAAAGAAATGTATGAATTTAATTCATCATGAATTGCCAGCTGTAAATCTGAAGTTGATTCCACGAAACCCTCTAAATATCCGTTCTTTTTTTTCAGAGTGAAGGACAGACTGAGTCCTTCCTGACATCCAACATTATCTATAAATATACCTGTCCCAGATGTAGTCTGGGAACCTACGTTGGATGTACTAGGAGGCTTCTCAAGGTCCGTTTCTGCTCCCACCAAGGTGTCAGCTTCATTCCAAGATGTGTGGTACCCGCTTGGATATTAATGATTTTAAAATTATTGGATCTGCCCGTAAGGACGACGAGTTGATGGTGTTGGAGTCGCTTTTCATAAAAACTAATGTACCAACACTAAACACCCAATCGTCGTCCAGACAACTGTTTATAGCATAACTGCCTGTTTGTTTACTCTCCACGTTCGTTATAGGTTTCTTTCGTTTGTTTATTTCCTCCCCTGTCCTTCTAGTCACTTTTTAGCTCTTGCCTTGGTATAGTGTTCCTTTCAAGTTCTTGTTTTAATTTTTTTGTAGTTGTAAATATATATATATATATATATATATATATATATATATATATATATATATATATATATATATATATATATATATATATATATAATATGTATAATATATGAACATGTATTTTTATGTGTATGAATGCATGTATGTATGTATGTATGTATATATATATATATATATATATATATATATATATATATATATATATATTTTATATATATATATTTATATATATATATATACATACATTCTGCATCTTCAGAGAACTTACGTCACAAAAACATGAAATCTCTTAACAAAATAATTGAATGCATTACTTATTGCCAATTACACACGAAAGAATCCGAATACTTTTAATGAATGACTCCATCATATTAAGCAAGCCAGTTCCTTGATAGTCGCAAAGTCATTAACTTAATTAACGTTCCTTGGTTAATCACATATCGAAGATTCCTGCCAAATCCGACGGATATCTGTCGCTCTTACGAATGAGTATATTATCAAACTGACTAAAGAAAAAAAAAAAAAGGCACGTAGACACTCATAGACATTCAGTTAAAGGTAATGGCGCTACTTAGGAATGATTGTATATCAACTGAAGTATTTGTTTACTTTCTAAGGAATATTTGCTGTCTTTCTCAAAACATCAAAATATTTAAATAATTTTACAGGAATTGTGGAGATTTGTGCATTTTTATCCCAACTTTTCATTTGGTATGCAATAACGTTTATTATGAAAACGTTTGCAGTATCGTAAGTCTGATTTTGTTTGATGCTCAATTTGTCATGCAATTGCTGTCTATCATGAAAATGTTTGCAAAATCGTAAGTCTTGTTTTGTTTGGCACTTTATTTGCTATACGACATTAATCATGAAAACGTTTACCTTTATATTTGCCCTCGTACCTTCGAAAATCCTTCTTCTGCTCAAAGAAAAATTTTATATCTCTCAGTTTTATTGGCATTTTGTAGTTTTCACCTCATTTAGATTCCCTGTACCCTTCTTTTTTGGCATATCCCATAAACGCCAACAGCTCTCTCTCTCTCTCTCTCTCTCTCTCTCTCTCTCTCTCTCTGTAGACTCTCCTGAATTATCGTTTTTTCCCTTCCCACATTTAATGCTTTCATCCAGCACCACTAATGACCACAGAGAAAAGGGGTTTATTGCAAGTACTTTAATGCGTTGACCTTGCTTTGGCTTGAAAGTGTTTCTCTTTAGTTCAAGGTTTAGTTGCAAAATGGGCAGGAATGACTCCCGGCTAACAAGTTGCGCCTGCAAACAAAATGTCTGTCTGGGTTGCGAAAAAGCATAACGAAGGAAAATGTGGGCCTTGATGGTAGATAGAAATGTTTCCTCTTTTTTTTTTTTTTGTCAACATTCGTCCTTTGCATTTTACTGTTTCTTTTTATACTGTCTGCGCAGCTGCACCTGCGCAGGTGTGCGTGCTTGCGTTAGATTAATGCTTAAAGGAGGTTTTCTTTTTAATTTGTCTGGCTTGCATTTGTTAATTTATTTATCAAAAAACCGAATTGATCAACCGAGGGAGATGACAAGAGTGGATGAATTCTGGGTTTGTCGATCGTATGAACAATGTGATGATTAGGATAATCAAATCACTTGCAAATGACAACAGCTGCTTTGGCTGTATCCTTCCAAGGTATTTATTGAATATTTGCTTCCTAGTGTATTACTTTATAGGACAGTACAACTCCTAATAATTCTTCTGATCTCTCGTCCTTCTAACTCATTTTTTGTAAGAGTGCTCTTCCATTTCGACTCTTCCCCACTACATTCTTCCCGATATGACTTACATCGCCTTCATTCCTTGAACGTATCCTTCCCTAAGTGCTTTGCAAATTCCCATTTCATTGGGTGCCTGTTCCCTAACGTGATTCGTCATATCTTTGAATTTTAGTACATTCTCTTCGTTTTTGCTTGTAATTTCTTTTGGCTTGAAGTGAACATTCCCCTTTTTTATCTAAATTTAATTTTCTTTTTAAGAGCATTTTAAGGTGTTTTTTGACATTTCATTAAGAGAATTTTCCCAAAATACTCTGTCATTTAATTTTCTAGATTGCATACTACCTATTATAACGACCAATTCCTGTTTTCCTTGAGAGCGCTCTTGAGAGTGAAAAACAACGTTGTATCTCAAGAGTGTATTCGTTTTTATTCCCGAAAAATCTCACTTTATTAAACACGTTTTCGTGTCTTTTTGCTTTTCAAGAACAAATATAAACACTTTGTAAATCCAGGCAGTAGCCAGACCATATGATCGTTATATGTGTGGTTTTAACTATCCCCTAAGTTAAACAATGCATGTAATTCAGTTTAAAAACAATATATTTTCCTTTAATTTCCTTTACCTTACTTTCTTTACTCGTAGCTATTACATATGGTAAATTCAGGCAATTCCCAGTCATGCGCGTTGCTGATATGTTTCTCACATTGAATTCTCATAGGGCAACAATTTTCAAAGCGTCTAGACAAGGATGCCAAAGTTTCTCCCCCCGTATCAACTAATCAGGCGAAATTACCTCTAATTATTTGGCAAGACCGCTACCTAATTAACGTTATGGAATACAGACGTAATTGTAAGGGACTCCCCGCACTGAATATTCAGCATCTCGAAAAGAAGGAAAAAGGCTGCATTTAAACATGCATAGGTGCCCAATTTCTTTGAGGGCGCAAGGCCAAAAAAAGAAACAAAATAATGTATATATTTTGCTGGTTACTTTAACTTTAATTTCATATCGTCCTTTTAACTATGAGGCTGACGGTCTTGTACAGCGAGTGTTAACTGTATAATTAAAACACTGACTAATTTGTAAATATCCCCTTTCTGTCGAACAATTTTCTCTGGTTGAAGGTCGCCTTCAGAATGTTTATCTGTAATTTGAATGCATTCTGGGTTGCCGTAAGGCATTTATGCAGCTAATGCAGTTCCAGGTCTTCCAGCAGAGAGAGAGAGAGAGAGAGAGAGAGAGAGAGAGAGAGAGAGAGAGAGAGAGAGAGAGAGAGAGATCATGTCCAATGAACTCCTAATTACTAAACGTTTTCTCTGATGTTTATAGAATATATACAGGGTATTTGCCCAAGAGGAAATTGAAACAATGGAGTGCAAGATCTTTCGCCTTTACTCTGCGGAAATAACAAGCAAAACATACTATGTTTAT
This sequence comes from Macrobrachium rosenbergii, assembly GCF_040412425.1. NCBI lineage: Eukaryota > Metazoa > Arthropoda > Malacostraca > Decapoda > Palaemonidae > Macrobrachium > Macrobrachium rosenbergii. Next base: position 31,467,288 of record NC_089754.1, on the reverse strand, counting down.
TTTGTCTGACACACACACACATATATATATATATATATATAAATATATATATATATATATATATATATATATATATATATATAAACAGTATATATATGTAAATATATGTATATATATATATATATATATATATATATATATATATATATATATATATATATATATATATATATATATATATATGAAATTATTGGGATCAATATTCTTGATCTCTAAGTCATAAACCTACTTTCCAACGGGAAGAATTAAAGAAGTTGAACAGCAAAGATGACCCCTTAGAGGATCCACAATTTGACCAATCATCAATAACCTGAATAAGAAAAAAGGCCTTGTCATGACAAATTGTAATGAATACAAATAAATATCTTATAATATTTTTCAGTGGCGATGGTCGACGTCATTATCGAACACAATATCGAGATATTCCAAGCAATGATTTTGCAAAATATTTAAGGGGGAAGATTCTCCATCACTGTCGACGATATTAATCACAGCACTTGGCTTTGGTAATCTCCCTCAATCAATATTCTGCCCAACGTGAATGACGAAGTGCATTTTTCATTGATACTCTTCATTATACATTTTCCTTGGGTATTCAATGACCATGCATTTGACGATATATTGTACTAAGGACCATTATTTATTAATTTTTTTTTTGATGTTCGGGTGGGGCCTTGGGAGTTGTTGACCAGAGGTGGTAGGGATTGTGGGGGGGTTGGGGATTATATCTTGTATTCTGGTGCTTCCAGTTAATCCTTTTAGGGATTTTTTGGGTGGATTATTATTCGCCCGGATGCATCGTAGTCTCAATGGAAAATTAATCATGTTCTTTGGTGACGTGAAAAGTCTCGTAAGAATTTTTTTTTTAGGGAGTTGATTGGTTATTTTATTCAGGTTCTTTTTTTAACTGCATCTCCTCCTTCGTCTCTCTCTCTCTCTCTCTCTCTCTCTCTCTCTCTCTCTCTCTTTCTAAGTCTTCAAGACTCAATAAATGTTTCGTGTGGTATATGTAAAGCTTTTAAATTCGAGGGTAAATATAGAGAAAAACAGCAATATTTCTTTGGATGGTAAATTCACATAATCGTATATTTTTATGTATAGATACATACCTCTCTCTCTCTCTCTCTCTCTCTCTCTCTCTCTCTCTCTCTCTCTCTCTCTCTCTCTCTCTCTCTTCTCTTTATATATATATATATATATATATATATATATATATATATATATATATATATGTATATACATATAAATGTATATACACACATATATACATACAAACATACATACATACATATATACATACATACATGCATATATAAACTCTCATGCAGTCAAAAAGCAAGTAAACTCATAGTAATTCTGCCGAGTTGCAATTGCAAGGTACTTCATAAAGTGGTCCACCGAAAAATCATAATCTCCACATAACTTCAGCTTAAGCTCCAACTTCCTAACCGCTATTCTGCGACGTAATCGAAGAGAATCGCTGTAACTTCTACCTGGCAATTCACAGAAGTCGTTCTGACGTGCTTGTCAGTGTTTCTTAACCTTTTCTGACCTCAGCACCCCCTGTGGTAAGACTTCACAGTCCAGCACCCTTATATATCTGGTTACTGGGATCATATACACACACACACACACACACACACACACACATATATATATATATATATATATATATATATATACATACATATACTGTATATGTATGTATGTATGTATGTATATATATATACATATAATAATAATAATAATAATAATAATAATAATAATAATAATAATAATAATAATAATAATAAGAAGAAGAAGAAGAAGAAGAAGAAGAAAGAAGAAATTATTATTAGGAAAATTATTATTATTATTATTATAGTTTGATTTTGAGGTAGTTTTCACTTCTCATTTGTACTGCACCTCCAGCACCCCCTAAATTGAGTTTAGCAACTCTCGGGGTTTGCTAGCACCCCGGGTTAAGAATGAAAGAGTGCCAAGGACTGAATATTTGTTTTTTACTAACGATCTCCTTCCTCTCGACCTCGCTGGTGTCACGTGATGTGCCTTTTATCCGGGATCCGATCTCGTCCCTGAAAAGGATTCGATGATGGAAAGGAGGGGTGGGGGGGAGGGGAGGAGGGATAAGGGACTCCTGCAGGGTCTTGTTTAGACCAAGGGGGCCTGCTTTAGACGGAGCTTAGGCGGAATGTTTTCAAGAAAATTCTTGTTGAGGATTAAGTGTTGCTCGTAAGTTAAAGGGGGTGAGCTTTCTGGCACAAGGGAAGCTTGATTTAACCATGATAACAAAATGGAATAAATCAATTATTATTATTATTATTATTATTATTATTATTATTATTATTATTATTATTATTATTATTATTCTGAAGATGAATCCTATTCATTTGGAGCAAGCCCACAGGGGCAATTGACTTGAAATTCAAACTGCCAAAACATGTGGTGTTCATTAGGAAGTAAGAGACAGACGGTAAAGAGAAGTACAGAAAGAATTTGATTTAAGTACAGTTACAACTAAAATGACAATCATAGCGGCCGGTGAAATGATTATCATTGAGAAACTGCAGTGTAGGGAATCACAACTATTGTGGATTTGTGAGGTTATTCAGTCACATCTGATTAACGATTATGGAAACCGAACGAAACTCAAGATTATCAAGAGTCTGATTGTATTAATAACAGCGATGTACAAATAATAGTTTGATGTTGGGTTTGTAAATGCATTTTTAACGTGATCTTGATAAGCGAACTTGGTAAAGCTCTTGAGAGGTTACTCAAATTTTGTAAATGAATAATGTTGATTTATATCGAAACGACACATTTTTTTGACTAACAACATTTATGTTTATACATACATACATACATACATACATACATACATACATACATACATACATACATACATACATGCATATATGTGTGTGTGCATGTGTGTGTGTGTTGTGTGTGTGTGTAATGCGTTGAATTTTACAAATATAAAACCTATAAACAATCACAAAGCTAATATAATTAATACCTATAAAAATGTTATTCTTTCTCACATCGAGACACAACCAATAAAAACCTTCATTGGAGCAAAGATAAAAACCCTTAGTTTCCGATCCAACGTTTCTCCTCTTGGATGATGTAACACAAACGACTCCCCCATACAAACGTTACTTTACCAGGTTATGGCAAACCGCAGGTTAAGAGCCCTTGTACCCACAGAGTGGTCAGAGACGGTTGTGCAAACACTCTACGTTGTTTGTGAGATCGTTTGTCCCGTCAACAAAGGACGGGTGGCCCAGTTTGCTCAGCGTCCCATTACAGAATCAACGGTGGCTTCGTCTGGTTGTTTCTCTCGTTTTCACATTTTTTCTTTTTTCGGTACGTGGAGGGATTTTTGTGGTGTCCTGTCTCTCTCTAGTTACCTACGTCTCTCTCTCTCTCTCTCTCTCTCTCTCTCTCTCTCTCTCTCTCTCTCTCTCTCTCTCTCTCTCTCTGTTATGTGTTTGTATATCTTGAGTACTGCTTGGCATTTTAAGATTATATAGCCTGATGTCAAGTATAAGTAAAATGTGACATAACTACGTGAGAATAAACATGAATATAAAATATTGATTATACGTATATATATATATATATATATATATATATATATATATATATATATATATATATATATATATATATATATTTTTTGAAGGTATCGTTTGCAATTACGGAAATTTTGCTAAAAAGTGAAGTAAGGGATTTCCACTACACGAAAACTTATCTCTCATGGCAGTTTAAACTTTTAGACTTTGAGGTTAGAGCACAAAAACGAAAGAAAGTAGTTTTAACAGATTTGTCTTCACTAGATAGGGATTTAAAGAACAACCTTTCTTTTTGGATTTTAAGTGTTTGTCGTCGATTTTAGATTCCAACGTTGAGAAAAATTGGCTGATGTTAGGCTTATAGAAAGTTAAGGAATCTCGGTGTTGACGTTAATAAGAAAATAGATAGTAGTAAAGTTATTTTTAATTTTTCTAACAGAAATTTAACAACAGATGAAAAGGAAGTTCTTTCTCTTGGTCTTGATTTTGCTTTGATCCCCATGAAATTCAATTTCTTTAAGTATTTTTAAGTTTTGAAAAACTATGTTCAACTTTGAGAGGCTGTGACATTTTTGGCAGTGAAACCCATTCACTAAAATTTCCGTAATTGCAAAACGATACCTTCAAAAATTTTAATCGAAAAAAGGAGGGTGACAATCAGTTATATATATATATATATATATATATATATATATATATATATATATATATATATATATATATATATATATATATATATATATATATATATATATATATATTACTAAAAGGACCTCATTCAAACTGGGTGGTATCTAATGGAGTATTTATTCAGAAAAAGTTACAAGCTTTCTTGGACAAACAGTCCACATTATCAAGTATGCAGAGATACCACCCAGTTTGACTGGTATCTAATGGAGTACCCATATTTGATAATGTGGACTGTTTGTCTAAGAAAGCTTGTAACTTTTTCTGAATAAATACTCCATTAGATACCACCCAGTTTGAATGAGGTCCTTTTAGTAATTCTACTATTGCACAGAACAATTGTGTATGTATAAAGTTAATATATATATTAATATATATATATATATATATATATATATATATATATATATATATATATATATATATATATATACATACATACATACATATACATATATATATACACATATATATATACACACACACACGTTTGTGTATGCGTATGTGTGTATGTGTGTTAAAATTTTCAATTTCTCAACAAGATAATAGTAGAAATAAGTAAAAAAAAAAATAAATAGAAACAAAACATTCGTAGCCAAGACACTACACCAATTCCTATACCCATAATAAAAGGGACCTCAAATTTCAATATTTCAAGAGTTTTTCGCATCGTAAAATAGGAAAATAAATCTCTTCACCTTTCGTATCATGTTCCTGTTGTATGATTAATACGCCACTTAAATTTCACTCAGGTTACACAGGTGATAAATTTTGAGGGGCATTGTATCCCCTAACAATTCAGACCAATCAGCGGACAACAGACCTGTTTTTTTTCTCCTTAAGTAAGACCACTTAAACTCAGTTTTCTTGCCAAGAAGAGCGTGTGAGGTTGTTTTTCCAGCGTTGCTTAAAAACCGAGTAATTAAACCTTTTCTAGGAGGAGGGAAGAGAGCGAGAGAAAAAAGTATTAAAAAGGGGTTTTTGGAGGAGAAGCTGGAAGCTATATGCAGTTTGTACCTATTACAGAGAAGGGGCCTCATACGACACCCCGTATTTAGCACTAGTTATGTATGGGTAAAACTGACACTCAGACTGGCTAATTGCACACCTACCATACATTTTTTTTTCTCTTTTCCCCTCCACTTGAAAAATCACTGGCCAGGGAATGCAAGTCATGGCAGGAGTGCAGTTTATCTCTCATTAAGCTTCTCTCTCTCTCTCTCTCTCTCTCTCTCTCTCTCTCTCTCTCTCTCTCTCTCTCTCTCTCTCTCATAAAAAAGATAGAGTATTCAATTTGGACCTCTCGTGCAACGTACAGGTCTTGGAGTCATTCTGGACCAGAATTTGGAATTAAGACTTGATTTTGGAACTAAGAGAGCAAAAAGAACACCACCATCGCAGTCGTCATCTGTTGGCACTTAACAGGAACTTTATTTCCCGGATTACAGGAGCCTCATAACTCTGCCAAATTTTCGTATATCCGGGATAAACTTCATGGCCCTGTTTCACCTGTCCTAAACCCCGTCCCTGTTACACTAAACGATTCTATGTCTGCCAGCCCAGCAGTCCCGTCTTGAATTACCGATCTTGCGTGAGTGGGATTCCATTCTCAGCTGTTTTTTTCCGACATAATATCCGAGAGGAACGCGCCCGATACGATCGCGCTAAACCCTACGCGCGGACGTCAAGATATGCAAGTGGGATCCCCGTTCCTACCTTGGTGGTCGGGACCTCAAGTGACCGAGTTGGCTGATGTGGTCATATAAAAACTGAAATAAGAAGAAGAAGAAGAAGAAGAAGGAGAAGGCGAAAAAGAAGAAGAAAGAGAAGGTAAGAAGATACTCCTGGACTTCTCTGATCGCCTGGGGTCACATTACGCCATATTTGGAGGGATAACCTGCATTTTTGTCAAAGGCATCGGTCAGTCGGTCTAAGCGCAGCGAGCCTCTTTGAGCTTGCGCGCTCGCTGGAATGAGGAAGCTTCATTACGTGGACTGGAAGGTTAAAATGATAGAAGAGTTTTGGGTATATGAAACTTGAGATAATAGATCATTAGCGTTGTGAGGTGATTCTTCTCCGGTCTGTTTTTCTAGCTCGTTCTTTTCTTCTTTCTTTTACGGCTTCCTTGTCTTCTGGCGTCGCGTTCAGATGGATGATGGCTGACAGCAAAGCGTTAAAGAACTAGCTTGGGACTGCGTTTAGTCTATCATAATCACTTACTTAAGTAGTCATTGACTTTTTACGTTTATGACATCAGTTTCTCATAGAAGAAAGGGATGCTCTCTCTCTCTCTCACACACACACACACACACACACATATATATATATATATTATATGTATATATGCATATATATATACATATATATATATATATATATATATATATATATATATATATATATATATATATATATATATATATATATGTATGTGTGTGCGTATATATGTGCATGTGTTTGCTAGTTTGTTCAACAACCTAACGTAAACTATTCCTTAATTATTCGCAATATTGTGAAGAAGATATGTATTTAACATAAACAATGAAAACATTTTTTCAAAATCAGGCTTTCCCAAGGTCTCCCTCTCACTTTGAGGACGCGAAAAAGGTCTTGAAATTCCATTCAAAACCTCAGAGCCTAAACATCTAAGCCTCCTGAGTAATGTCTCCATTATCCTTCTGGAGAAAAAACAGCCAAAAAAAAAAAAGATTCTCATTAGCAAAAAATGATTCTTTATGTGTGATAAGGGTTACCGACTGAGTGATTAACGAAGCTGTCTTTAGCAAAATAGGGTTTAATGGCACAAAGGTTACTATAGGAACTTGTTGCAGAGAGAGAGAGAGAGAGAGAGAGAGAGAGAGAGAAAGAGATGGGGATATGAAATAGAAAACAATAATAACAAGAGAGAGAGAGAGAGAGAGAGAGAGAGAGAGAGAGAGAGAGAGAGGAGAGTGAGGGGTGAGACGACGTAGGGTGGGGATTTGTAATAAAAAACAATATTGATAAGAGAGAGAGAGAGAGAGAGAGAGAGAGAGAGAGATAAAAAAGGATTCAGCAAGACTGAAGGACAAAAGTAAGATAAACTCCCTCCCATATGTCTCGAACTCTTCGGCCTTTGGTCTGGCGAAAGAAACATTAATTTTTTCCAACCTCTTTTTATTTAGGTCTAATCTGTCATACTTAGTTGCGGGCGGTTGGCCACAGAGCGTTCGAATCCGTTGGTGGGAATCTGTGGTCTCTAGGTTCTAGAGGCTCGAGAGAGAGAGAGAGAGAGAGAGAGAGAGAGGGGGAGAGAGAGGGCTGTGTGTAGATACTCCATAGGCCTGGTTCCAGTAGGCTTGATTAAACATACATTCCTAGATTTTGGTATTTTAAATCTGTATGGGCCTTATTCCAGATTTTAGTATTTTGGGTCTAAATGGTCTTTATGCTTATGGAAATTAAGTTTAACTGGAATCTGTGGTCTCTAGGTTCTAGAGGCTCTAGAAGGAGAGAGAGAGAGAGAGAGAGAGAGAGAGAGAGAGAGAGAGAGAGAGGGTGGGCTGTGGGCTGTGTGTAGTCACTACATGGGCCTGGTTCCAGTAGGCCTAATTAAATATTCATTCCTAGATTTTGGTGTTTAGAATCTGTATGGTCCTTATGCTTATGGGAAATGGGTGTGATTATTCTTTTTAAATAGATTTTGTTTTTAAATAAGATTTAAGTACATAAATACTTATAATTACTACATTCTTTTTAAAGCGAAGATTCATGTGAAAAGATTACTCTCGCGCAGAATCAGATATCCGGACCAACTTTAAGATTAACATTTCCGAAGAATAAGAGCAGAGTTAGGTATCTTCTTGGTCTTGGATACATAGACTATCCGTATTTATATCTGTAAAGTTAACAGTCATTTCTTGCATAAAACACCTAATATACTTCCCTTAGGAATGAGGTCTCCATCGAGGCAAACCCAATATTTTATTCGATGTTGCATGGAGGAATTATAAAAAATGTTCTAAAATTATTTTTTACATCAGGAAGAACTATCATTTAATCAATTTCTCGAATGTTCTATCGAGATCACCATGTTCAACGCAGGTCTTAAAAGCTCTCGGGAAAACTTGACATTAAAAAAAAATTTTGATGATTTGAAAGAAACGTGGATTTTGGTACCAATTAATAATATCGTAGATACTGAATATTTTAGTTTTCTGTAAAAGAAAACTATTGTGCCAGCTTTGTCTGTCCGTCCGCACTTTATTCTGTCCGCATTTTTTTCTGTCCACTCTCAGATCTTAAAAACTACAGAGGCTAGAGGGCTGCAAATTGGCATGATGATCATCCACCCTCCAATCATCAAACATATTTTTTTTTCTGTCCAAATTTAAAAACTAGCCCTCTGCAAATTGCCATCCAATCATCAAACATACCAAATTGTAGCCTTTTTTATATTATTTAAGGTTAAAATTGGCCATATTCGTGCTTCTGGCAACGATATAGGATAGGCCACCACCGGGCTGTGGTTAAGGTTTCATGGGCCGCGGCTCATACAGCATTATACCGAGACCACGGAAAGATTGATCTGTTTTCGGTGGCCTTGATTATACGCTGTAGCGGCTGTACAGAAAATTCGATTGCGCCGAAGAAACTTCGGCGCATGTTTTACTTATTTATTTTTATTTTTTATAACAGTTTAGATTAATTAAAACATAAGATTTTACAGTCAAAACGAGAGTGATATTTTCCTAGAAATAATTTTATATTTTTCACGTACTTCTTGTTTACACTAAAACATGGAAATTGGTATCAGCGTTTAATCTTTTCATTTTTATTTCGAAAACAATTTTTTTCTGTTATAGTATAAGATTTTACGATCAAAAGAGAATAAGATTTTCCTAGAAATAATTTTGTAGTTTTTAATTACTTCGCGTTTACAATAAAATCCTGAGAAAAATAGTCAAATGTCTTTCAGTTCTCTCATTATTTCATTACGATCCTCTTCAAACTTTTCCGGTACGAACTGTAGCACAGGCCAACGTAAATCCAAATTAACGACTTGAAGAACAATCGCCCAAGACAGAAAACATCGTAAAAACATCATAACCTCGGCGGAACAAAGCGTAATTTGAAATTACACCGCGTGAAAAACTGCCCGGTTTAATTAGCGAAAGCGCCAAGCTTGTCATCAGTGCGCCATTTGCATTCGCGATTAAGATACCAGGGAGAAGTTAAGGCGTTGTATCCTGCACGATCAAGTCACTATCAAGACACCTCGCTGCTCGCCTTCTCGAAGGTAATATAGACAATGCAACGCTCAATTACATCTTGCAGAGCCGGAGTAGTAAGCACATTTGCACTGTCCGCGGGAGATACTTTAAATCGACCGCAGGAATATTAGCGCGGTCTCGCTAGGTGGCGCTAATTCGCTATTGTCCTCCTGACACCCCACTACTGGCGACGCTGCGATGATATTTACTTACGTTTTTTTTTATTTGTTTATTAACTCGTTCATATATCTTTTTTGTTCTTTCCTTATAACTAATCTGTTCTTTCTGTATTTCCTATTACTATCTGTTACTTCTTTCAAATGAACACCGTATTCTTTGGAAGCTTGAATTTCAAGGCAAAGGTCCCTGTGGGTTTGTTCCATATGAATAGGTTCATCTTGTAAATAATAATAATAATAATAATAATAATAATAATAATAATAATAATAATAATAATAATAATAACCCTATTCATTTAGACCAAGCCTATTTGGGCCATTGACTTGGAATGCAAGCTTCTAAAGAATATGGTGTTCATTTGAAAGAAATAACAGAGGGTAACAAGAAATAAAAAAAAAATGGATCAGTTATATAAATAGGTAAAAACATAAATAAATGCTTAGAGTATGGGGTGCAGCTTAATCTTCAATAATACTGGTAACAGAGTGAGGTCTCCTTTCTTCATATAAGACACAAAATGTGATTTGCTGAAATTAATGCTTTAGGTAAGTGCAAGTCCATTTTAATGCGTCATGATTAACAGGTCTTAATTGTTTTATATATACACATATACATGCACGCACTTACACACAGACACACACATACATATATATATATATATATATATATATATATATATATATATATATATATATATATATATATATATATATATATATGGAATATACCACCTTAAATCCATATTTGTCCTAATAAATTCTGCCCTATAATTCAGTCATATTGTTTATCCATAATTAATAATTCAAGCACTCGATACCTAATTCAAATAACATGAAATTCCATGAGCACAATAGGTCGTATCAAATACCTCATGTTCATTTAGGCTATCATAATCATAATATAACTTTACTTTATCAAAGATGATAACAGTGATGAAAGTAAAAACTTCATTAAAATTATAAAGAAGGTACAAATATCCACGACATGTTGAAAAAATGGTTTTATATAACGAACAGGAATTTCTAATAAAAGGGCAAAAAATAAGAAAAATGCCTTTAACCAAATTAACGAGAACTCGTATGCCAAAAATAACTTCATGATTGTACACGTCTGATCTCCTACATCATAAAGACGAGCAGATTCATATCCACGTTAATCAGAAGGCGAATGTCAACGCCTCACTAACACCCCTATTATTTTCAAGCCATTATTTCATTAAAGTGAATCTTTTTTGACATTTACGAGGGGTAATAACTCAAGTAGCGGCCTGACCAAACCTTTAATACAGACTCATCTTCCCCAAGTCTGAATATACCGTATCCAATTTTAGGGAATATTTTTAAAAATTGGAATGTTTTAATTGGTGGATCAGAGGTTCCCGTCAATGAATTAGGGGTCCATGATTATTCGTTGTATGGAAGGAGGAAGCCCCAGGTGAGATCTCACCTGGATTATGAGGTCTTCAGGGGTGGGCTTTTTGGGGTGGTTCGCCTCGATTGATTTCTGTTACGTGGGATATGAGTGAATTTTCTACATTTAAAAGAGATGATGTTATAGCTCCATAATACTGTTACTACTACCAAAACTAACAACTCTAATAATAATAATACTAATAATAATAATAATAATAATAATAATAATAATAATAATAATAATAATAATAATAATAATAATAATATTAATAATAATAATAAACTTTGGACAGCTGTTATATAATTTACCTGCTGCTTGTTACTGACCTGAGATTGAGAAACTGCAATTTAAACTCAGCGGCAACCAGACGGTCATTCTGTTCAATGAAGTTTGTTTGAAAGATGTCTTCTTCTAAAATAATAATAATAATAATAATAATAATAATAATAATAATAATAATAATAATAATAATGATATAATAATAATAATAATAATAATAATGATAATAATAATAATAATAACTGTAATAATTTATCTTTATTTTTAAAACGTGGAACGATGCAGAGAGCTTTCAGGAGTGAATTTGTTTCTCCAATATAATAATAATAATAATAATAATAATAATAATAATAATAATAATAATAATAATAATAATAATAATAATAATAATAATAATAATAATAATAATAATAATGAACCAAACAAAAACTTCTTTCAGTTTTCTTCTGAAGATGGAAAGAGAAACCCACAAGATTCTTGTGTATAACTTGTTTACTGGTAAATATTTACATATTACTTTGATCTCGAGCACTTTCAGGTCCTAACTGTGGCCCTTTTTCAAGAGATGAGGTAGTCAGGCTGGTTCAAGGCCCAGCAATCTTCTCTTTCCAATAATAATAATAATAATAATAATAATAATAATAAAGTGTAACTGTACTAATTTATTTTTATTTTTAAAACGTGGAACGATGCAGAGAGCTTTCGAGAGTATATTTGTTTCTCCATTAATAATAATAATAATAATAATAATAATAATAATAATAATAATAATAATAATAATAATAATAATAATAATAATAATTTGTCTTGCAGAGGTAATGGCATCACGAGGTACTACCAAAATGCATCGATAAAAAATTATTTTTAGGCTACGAGACGTTTATGTTTCTCTGTAGAATGGTAGCATCAATATAAAAAAAATGAGTGAATAAAAATATATAAAAAAAATAAAAGCGATGACCGGTACAGATGCATTAATCTACTTGTTACAGTTTCAGAAAAGAATCATTTGTATAGATCAGTGGTTCTTAGCCTTTTTATTACCATGCGGCCCCCTCTAAGAGTTGGTCCTTCCCTCCACGCTCCCCACCCCCCCCCTTCCCTGCATCTATGAGTAAAATTCCCTCCTGGATTTAAAGGTAAAAGAGAGAGAGAGAGAGAGAGAGAGAGAGAGAGAGAGAGAGAGAGAGAGAGAGAGAGAGATGTGTTTTTATTCTTTTGGGAATGATTGAGTGAGATACTTGACACTACTTCTTAGCGACTCTTGTTAAGAGAATAACGAATTTAATTAGTGAATTTTTAATTTTTCCTTAGGGCTCGCGCCAATCCTGGAATTTGCTGACGCCTCCCTACGCGAGCGCGCCTCCGCCCCTCGCCCCCAAGGGTTAAGAACCACTGGTATAGACGCATCTGACATGAAACTCCACTTTACTAGGTGAATGTTATATTGTTAAATGCGATATCTGAATTCCTCCGATAAAGTAACTTCCTTATATGATATAACTAAGAAATCATGCTGTCTCGTGGAAATTTGCGACAAACTTCATGAATTTATATTTCAGTAGGATACGTTTATGAGAGATTAACTACCCTAACACTTATCAACAAACATAGTTTCTATCTGTTCACCCCCCAAAAAAATGTAGTTAAATAATTTCAAAGTAATTTGTTTAATCCATTTGCGGTTTATCGTTCTGATAAACTGGGTCATTACGTTTATTATTATTATTATTATTATTATTATTATTATTATTATTATTATTATTATTATTATTATTATTATTATTATTATTATCATATCTTAGCCAGTGGCAGTATTAATATTTTGATAAAAGAGTAATGGATGTGCTTTTTGTTAAATTTTAGCGTTCGTCGTAACATTAAAAAACACAAGGAAAAAAAGACATTTCACCGTCAAAAGCTGATATTATTTCTGAAATATAGCCTTATAATAAAACCGACAAGAGACCTTATTAATATATATTTATGCTCTTGAGCCCAGTTCATGTCATGAGTTAAGGCACACTACATTAGCGCATAATCACATTAATGGGTAAACCATGTAAAGTAATAAGCCGTATATTAAATATAAATGCCCTTTTTTGTCTCCGAATACTTATTTTTGTTGTTGTTATGAACTGAAGGAACTCTTGAAGGCAAACAAATTTATAGGTGCCCTTGTCAATGCAGTTATGAAATTATCATCTGAGGGCGACTGTGAACATTTCTGTATACTGCAGGCAGAACGGAGATAAAATAGCAATTTTTTTATCTTTGTTCTAAAGAAGATTAAAACTCCTTCTGTTATGTATTACTGTAGTTCTTGTTCCTATTTAAAAAGGAAAAAAATAAAAAAAGAAAAAAAAATCAGGTTTAATAAGGAAATCAGGTCGAAATCATTCATTTTCATAATTTTATCAATCAACGTGTAAAACGATTTATCACAGCTATTTGAACCCATTCCCTGCCAATAATATTTAATAATACAGTATATTCTCCCTTTATGGGAATAATGACCTCGCATTACCTCCAAGCGAGGTCACTCAATTTGTTATGAGGTGAGAAGGGCGGGGCCGTTTATTCTCATCAGGCGTACAATTAGTTTCAATAATTCTTTCAGCACTGAAATCATCCGTTGGATTGGGGACTATTGACTGCGTTGGGGATAGGGCGTAGTAACCTACCCCCTCCTCTCTCTCTCTCTCTCTCTCTCTCTCTCTCAGATGCATAATGATATCTCCCCTCAGGAACGTTATTTTTACTTGTGTTAATATACAAGGCACACAACACACACACCCATTCATATATATACACACACATATATATATATATATATATATATATATATATATATATATATATATATATATATATATATATATATATATATATATAAATAAATATATTTATGTGTGTGTGTATATATATGTGTGTATATATATGTATATATATATACATATATATATATATGTATATATATATAAATATATTTATATATATATATATATATATATATATATATATATATATATATATATATATATATATATATATATATATATATATATATATATATATCTCATGGGCAAATATATGAATCGTAACGACAACGCAGATGGGTAAATAATGATTAGAAAATCGTTAATGATTTAATTTCTTTTATAAATTGCTTTCGAAAATCATATTTTAACTAAATTAAGGATTGATAACGATGCTACCTGCAAGATATAATGATCCCTTGCAAATGCATACTGTTAATTTTCTACTTACTGATTACCGTATGAATCCAAAACTCACTTTAATATGCGTAGACAATATTCAAATTTCCATTTAGTTTCGTCCGGAACTCATTTTGTAATCGACAGCAATTAAATAAACAGCATTTTCATTGTATTTTTGAAAAATCCCTAAATTTTCATTTTATTTTGTCTCTGCCTCACATTGCATTCGACAATAATACTGACAAAACCACCGAAATTTTCATATACTTTCGTCCATCTCACTTTACATCCCACAATAATAATTTAAGAAAATCCACCAAACTTTTCATGATGTTTCACCTTCCTTCATACCACGTCCGCCAATACCTTCAACAACAAAAACAGAACGAAGCATTCTGGAAAACAACGCTTCGCAAAGCATGTTGCGGTGTTTATTTACTGTTGTTGCGCGTCTCCGATCAAAGCTTTGAATAGATGATCGATCACTTCTGTTCAAACCCTCCCTGGTAATGTATGCAGGAGGGACGCCTCGCCCAAATAAGGAACCTGTATCGCTTTTGTCTCGTACGAATTTTTCACGGGTGTCCTTTTAGATCAGGGGAAAATTATAATAATAATATGCCGTTGCAGGCGGGGTGCCCGCTACTGAAGGAGTTTTGTTTTAAGCTCTCTCTGTCTCAATATATATGTACAGTAGGCTATATGTATATATATTTATATATATATATATATATATATATATATATATATATATATATATATATATATATATATATATATATATATATATATATATACTGAACTTGGGACTGTGAACTTTTATTCTGCGATCCGATGATAATTTATTACATCGGATATTATTATTATTATTATTATTATTATTATTATTATTATTATTATTATTATTATTATTATTATTATATGTAAACCTTTCAGTGTATTTCAGCAGTCATTTCATAACTAAAGATATTATCGTTATTATCATTTACAAGAGAAACTTTAACTTGTAATAAATCCCACAGGCAAAGAAAAAAGAAACAAACAAACAAATTAAAACCTTCATAGAAGCAGATACAGCACCTTTGTAAATTAACGAAATTAACACAAGTTAACAAAGCTACCTTAATACTAAAGATAACACCCGTTCATAAAACTCCTTGACGAGAGAATGACGTCTAATCTGTTAATGATTTCATCCCAGGATGAAGGCGATAACAAACATGAAACATGTTCCTTTATTCGTCTCTCTGTTACGGTAATACAGCCATCAGCCATCACTAGCTAATTCAGCCTCCATTACTGTAGAAACGTCTTAAGGCAATATAAGTTTACAAAGGGGCCATAGAATAGAACGCCGTGACGTCAGAGATTCGATTAAAGATAGTGTCACTATACGGGCTTCCATTTGGTTGTGAGAAGGCCAAGGTTGTTTTGATGGTGATAAGGGAGGTTCGGATTAAAAGGCCAGATTTGTAGAGATTCTCTCTCTCTCTCTCTCCTCTCTCTCTCTATATATATATATATATATATATATATATATATATATATATATATATACATATATGTATACATACATATATATCATATATGTTATTTAAAATCTCTCTCTCTCTCTCTCTCTCTCTCTCTCTCTCTCTCTCTCTCTCTCTCTCTCTCTCTCTTCTTGTTATATATATATATATATATATATATATATATATATATATATATATATATATATATGTACATATATATCTATATATAAAACATACATATACTGTATATCATATGTTATTTAAAATCTCTCTCTCTTCTCTCTCTCTCTCTCTCTCTCTCTCTCTCTCTCTCTCTCTCTCTCTCTCTCTCTCTCTCTCTCTACGTCAAATAAGCTGTAAAGAAACTTAAACAATTGTGATAAATAAGCCAACAATCAAGTTACTAACCCCAGATACCTTTCCTTTTAGGTTTAACAATCCATTCTTTCCTATTTGTTCAGCGTCTTTATTCTCCAGGAACGCATATGCCACTTGCAGATCTTACTAAGAAAATTGTAAAGATAGTAAAAAGATAAATAAACAATGCAAAATGGGTGGGATGGGTGTGGGGAGGGGCGGGGTGTGGCAGACAGGTATCGCGAACGGGCAGGCATCATGAACCAAGCCGACCCTATAATTTTCTCATCAGCAGCCGTTGCGTCAGAGGTGAGGGCAAGTCAAATCTCTCTCTCTCTCTCTCTCTCTCTCTCTCTCTCTCTCTCTCTCTCTCTCTCTCTCTCTCTTGTTACCTCCTCTTCAGAATGGAAACGTTAGTGGCTATTACCTGTTTACGTAAGTCACGTTCTTTCTGATTAAGTTTGGAGATACCGTCTTGACGAAATGCAGGCTGGACCCTTTGGCGACAGGAGGAGAGAGGCTTTCTGTTTTATATTAGGCTCGATAGATGGCAGAACGTTGTTTTTTTTATTTAAGATGGATGAAAGGAAGGATGTCTTGCTTAAGAGTGTCAAGAATAAAGACTGAAATCTTTTTACTTTTTATGTTATTTGTACAATACATGTTATATATATATATATATATATATATATATATATATATATATATATATATATATATATATATATATATATATATATATATATATATACAAAGTACACAAATATATGAAAAGACATACTCTGAATTTTTTCCTGAAAATCTAAACATAGCAGTTTTGGCATACCTATACACACTCCTACGCACATGATTGTGCATTGAATTTTGTATCATACAAAATACATTGCCTTACTTAAGCATGTATTCTTCATTCTAAACATATTTCCCCCGTGATTCGATGTAACGTTACAATTAGTGATCTTTATAGAAATGTATGGCACAATCCTAAAGCAACATATCTGATTATCATCGCAGAAGGAAGGTTTAAAGCAACATATATGCTGACCGGTCTTTTTTATGGTTAATGATAAGAAAATTCAATAAAATTAGTAACAATATAAAGAACATTAAGAAAAGGTTTAGCGAATGCTGAAAACTGAATAGCAGTTGAATTCTGAGAGTGTCGAAGCCAGGATGATGTTTCTAATACTTGCAACAAACCTTACAGGTCAGATAAAAGCGACAATATATCAAAATAAGTTCCGAAAGGTAATGGAGTAAATTATGGAAACACAGCAATGGTTTCTGGCACTTGCAACAAACTATAACGATCTCAGAAAAGTTCTGTAAATATCTAAATGTTTCTGACACTTGCAACAAACCTTATCGGTCTGATAAAAGCAACAGTATGTCAAAATAACGTGTAAAAAAGGTTAGAAAGGTAGCTGACTAAATTAAGAAGAGCGGAGCAATGAAACTTTTCCAAACCATTGGGTGTTGCCATTGACTTTAGACCCAGATAATTTGTTATAAGCTCCTTGCGTGATCCACCTCCCGGGCTGAGTTCTTCGCTGAAAGTTTGATTGATACTTAGAGCTCGAGGGATTGATTACGGTGGCTATCAGCTCGTTTTTCTGAATCACAGTCACCTTTTACTCCGCCAGGAAAGGTTGCAGAGAAAGTTACTCAATAAGGAAGCTTTTGTATGTTTGTTTGTCATTGGCAGAGTAAACGTCTGCATTTAGCATTGGTTATTTTTTTCTTACTTCCTCGAAAATGACGATAGTCTCGATAATGACGATAGTGTGGGTCTCCTCCTAGACTTACCTGTAAATAATGAGTAGTGACAGAATCAGAGATTAGTTTTTCAGAATCACAGAGTTACTTTTTTTTTTTTTTTACTCTGTCAGTAAAGGTTGCAGAGAAAGTTACTCAATGAAGACTCTTTTTTTGTTTGTCATTGCTAGAAAAAACGGCTATGTAGGGGTGATTTTTTTTATTTGCTCGAAAATGACGATAGTGTATCTATTCTTAGACTTATTTGTAAATAATGTGTAGTGACATCTGTTGGGGATTGGAAAGATTAGTTTCTTGGAAACTCAAAATATGAGTTTTTGTTTGTAAATAGAAAAAAAGGGTAGTGAATTGTTATTTAACATTCTAGTTCATGAGGAAAGGCGTTCTCCCGATGAAATTAAAATAAAATGACTGCCTTTTTCTTGTTTTGCAAAAATTGAATACTCAGCAGTACTGTTGATAAGAAATGAGAGAAATTTAGAGTTACAGTTATAACTAACATATGAATTAATATCTGATTAAAGTTTAAAATATTCTTATAAAAAACTTGTTGCTTATAAAAACATTTTTAAAACCAGAATAAAATGAAGTCCCACATCAGGAGCTGGTTATAGAGGCACCTCCTGTTCGCTGAAATATTGCGGTACACACTAAATTTAACCATTTATTTACACCCGTAACATGTAAATTTAAACTGGTACCAGGCATGAGCAATGTGAACAGCGACCAAAAGTTTGTGCGTGAAAGGGGAATATTGTTCATCGCAACGCCAGTTGACTGTATCAAATCACGCAGTCAATTATACAAGGAGCGAAAGTCTTATATTTTTCTCAATTTTGAAGGAATCCTTTGGAGATAGACTATTTTTCTCTCACTTTTATCGGTTTTAGGGATTCTTCATGCCATATCGCTGCTTGCACCAGACTGCTAAAGTTTGTTGAAAATATTATATAAATAAGGGAGGTGGTTATCATTGAGCTTATTACCTATTATTTCATAAGAGTTCAGGACTGCCTCCAGTGTATGATCATATTGCATAATGAGTTATATAATTATTATGAAACCAAATTTTAAAATACTTATTGTCTTTGGTACAATGTGGGAACGAACAATACAAGGAATTACATTATCTTCATTGCCATTTATTCTATTGTTCCTCATTCCCTGTAATTACCAATTCGCTACAGGTATCTTTTGTACAAACTAGAATTTCAGACTCCAAATACTGTAATTTCCCTCTCGCTTTCATTACCATTTCGTGAGTTTTTCTCAGGCAAATTAATTAACGCAGCGGGTAATAGTTATTGAAGTCATTACCTTCCAGGCGCGTGGGTGGTCGAGTGAATCCTGGAAGAATCCTGGAACAAGTTACTCTTTTATTTTCTCTTTCTCACGGGACTCGGTTCTGTTAGTCTTGTTGATAGGATTATTGTGTATTCCGTCTTCAAGCGTATTCGTCACGGTGTAGAATACAGTTTTAAGAATACCATGGAAAATGAGATGGAGAAAAAATGAATAGAACCCGTAATTTAATGGGAAAATTAAAAGGGAAAAAATAAAAGAAAGGAAGGAAAATGGAATTTATACATGTATATATATAAATGTTGATATATATATATATATATATATATATATATATATATATATATATATATATATATATATATATATATATATATATATATATATATATATTACCAGTAATGGATTGTACTGTTATTAATAGTGGAATTTTTCCTTTCTTTCAGGAATAATTGTATGATTTTGCTACATTTGCTTTTAATTAGTTAAATAAAGTAACGAGTAAAGTAATGTAGATTTTAAGTTTTAAGATCCTTTTAAAAAAATATTGCATAATTTTTTCCTTGCGATGGGGAATTATCATGGAAAATGAACGTAAATCTTTTTATGCCCGTAACGTTAACTTAAGTTTTATTTACTTTTCGCAGCTAAATGAGGGTTTGGACTGTTCTTTTTACCCACCTCCGGGTGTTTCGCTTGTTACTGGTAACATGCCCCTGTGGGAAAATTTCCTCTTTTATTTCCATATTTTTGAGTCGTTGGGTGATTCAGTGGAGGCTTGGTATATACGGGATCTTCGTCACTCGCAAGCAAACAGTCCCGCCCCGGTGTTTTGAGAAAGAGGCCCGCTGAACTTTTTCAGCCTTGCCGATGCCTCCCTTTTGTGTGGTTCGTGGTGTACTAAGTTATTCCATTTGATTCATCTTGGCCGTTGCCTGCTCCTTTTGTCTGCTTTGCGGTGGGTGTATCAAGTATTGCAGCTTTGTTTTGCTGAGAGCCCTGACTCCTTGGGTTTAACAGCCCTTTTTGAAGTCATAATTGATTCTTTTGAAAATCCTGCCTTTTTGAAATGTTTAAGGGAGGAGTAAATCCCTGTTGTTTTTTTATAATAAAGGTGGGTACCCATACAACCTGGATCTGGTGTAAATATTTTTTTGCTTGTACACGAAATTTACGTAGAGGGGGATGCCCTATGGTTGGTCTAAGGCTCTGCAAATTTATTCAATTGTAGAAAGCTTGGTAAGCTTACCGTTTAAGTCATTTAAAGTGGGTAATAGGCCATCGTAACAATATACATACATATTCTTTTGCCAGTCTTTCTTCTGGGATTAAAGGATGCATCAGTTTACTGTATCTGATGAGCTAATAGGAACCATCTTATTTTCTGGCACATAAGGATATCGTTATATTTAAAGAAAAAAAAAGATTCAGACAATTTCTCTCACGTAATTTGGTTTCAAGCCAAAATTATATAGTAATCATAACAGGACTAAACTGGCATACTGAGTATATATATATATATATATATATATATATATATATATATATATATATATATATATATATATATATATATATATATATACACAGTATATATATATATAGTATATATATATATATATATATATATATATATATATATATATATATATATATATATATAGAGAGAGATAGAGAGAGAGAGAGAGAGAGAGAGAGAGAGAGAGAGAGAGAGAGAGAACTAGCACTTGCAATCGCAACAGGATTTTTAACTGGCATGGTGAGAAGAAAAATTGTCGGTCTTGCAAAGGCATCAGAATGATTTAGATATACGCAGTCAAGAGGAGAGAGAGAGAGAGAGAGAGAGAGAGAGAGAGAGAGAGAGAGAGAGAGAGAGAGAAGTACTGAGGTCCCCCAAAAACACACACATACACAAAAAAAAACGCACAAAAAACTGAAGACCTTCATGACTGCTGTGGATTAACTTCAAATACAGACTCGTAAAACATTCGCGTAAAAACATTAAAATGGAAATCGGTGAAAAAACAAAAAGGTGAATAAAATGAATAACCTAATCGACTTTCGAAGAATAATCCTTGGCCGGCATCATTGTCTGACGTGAGTAATTAAGGTGAGTAAGCAGAATTGCCCTTTACAAGGTGACAATACTAAGCGGTTCACCGGGCGATAATGCAATAACAGCTTTGCAACATGCACATGCGCACGGAGTCTCAGGTTAGATTGATTGAGGTGAAGGAGTTTCTCTCTCTCTCCTCTCTCTCCCTTTGTGGATTATGACTTACGGAAATAATGCTTTGGTTTACTTATTTTTTAATTTCATATTTGTCTTAGAATGGCTGTGATTCTTATTCCTTCTTACCCAACTAGTTTCTCTCTCTCTCTCTCTCTCTCTCTCTCTCTCTCTCTCTCTCTCTCTCTCTCCCAGAACTGCGACCTTTTAAAATGCTTTAGTTTTATTTATCATTCTTAATTATTTTTCTTCTGAGAATAACTGTGATCAATATTCCTTTTTATCCAATCAGACTCACTCTCTCTCTCTCTCTCTCTCTCTCTCTCTCTCTCTCTCTCTCTCTCTCTCTGTTGCAACCTATTAAAATAATGTTCTCAACTAATTTATTATGTGGGTGTCCATGATTCTATCTTTAATTTTATCTAAACTATCAGCAGGGCGCTGGGTTTTACCACTCGCAGAGAATTATCTGTTGATTAGTTTGAAGACTTTGTTTTTAAGAACAAGCAGGGGATTGCTTTTGGTCTTATTTATTTTTTATTGATTTAATACTTTATTCTATATTTTTTTGCGACGCAGCATTTTGGAACTTTTGTTGCCACTAAAAATGATTAAAATGCAGATCGCTAAGTTCTTGAGGTGATTCTTGAATGATTTTGTATAAAGCAAGAAGCCTTTCGGACGCCCTCAAACATTTAGTGACTTGCTGTGTACTGTAGTAAATTGTGTAGTGTATAGTTTACGCTGTTAAGGTTATGATTTACTACGTATCCATTGCAGATTCCACTAATCACTGAGAACAGTGTACTTAATTGTAAAGGTTTCCAAAATCATTCATGGCCACTTTTTTTTTTTTTTTTTTTGGTGGATTAAACCAAAAATCGTGGGCAAACTCCACCAAGGGCCCATATATGAAATGACCACAATGAATATTAAAATTTCTCTTTTTCAAAAGGTAAGGTTATCCGGCGAATTAGAGTGCCTGAAACAAATGCTATTTTAAATGTCAAACATCTCATGGTGTTTGACCTTGTAGTAAAATGACGACACCGAAGTGTTTTACCCGATTTTTTTATATAATTTGTTTGGTATAGATGCTCTTAATAATATGCACGATAATCACTTTAAATGTGTTTATAACACTACAGGGATATGTAATAGGAACGAGTTGCTGGGACAACACAAATATCAGCGATTACATGTAAATGTTATTAACATGTGGACGTATTTATTTGAACCGTTGATTCATTTTACAGTAATGTAAATTACGTATGATTCCAGCTATCAAATTGCTTTTAATAGCATAAGGGTATTCTAAAAATGTACGTCTGTGTGAACGCATTTGGTTAAACTCCAAATCGTAAATTTTTAACGTAAACGAGAATGAACGAAAATATAAAACTCAGCGTATGCGTCAATGACGAATATATTTCATGCCATTACTTATGAAATGTTACAGGTCTAAAAAACAAAACATTAATTCAAGCCAAACAGTAAAAAATCTTTTTTGTAACGCAATTTGAAAACCTCCTTCTGACCGAACCTCAGCGTCCTTGGTGAGGCTCACTTTCCCTGTCGAATACTTAGTCCATGGTTTGAGGCGATAAGAAAATTTCCGTTAAGGTTACTAGTGCGAAATCTCTTCAGTATTTATTTTTCCTTTTACGGGGAGATAGTATAGTGTGGAATTTCAGTGATTTAAGTTTATTCGACGTCCATTCAATTAACACTCCGTTTAACTTTTGTTATGCTTGTGCAAGTTTGCACTAGTTGATCAAGCATCCACTGATAAGAATTTCGTACTAGCGTCGATCAACCTTTAAAACTTCCTCTATTTGGGGATCTTGAAGGGCTTACTCTAGTCCTAAGGACACAACGTTGTACAATCATCCACTGACAAGGTATTCGTACTGCCGGCGATCAACTTTCAAAACTGCCATTGTTTGGGGATCTTGAGCTTACTGTAGGCCTGAGGGGAGACAGCTCGTAAATCAAGCATGCAAGATAGATCAGTCTCGAAGTGAACAGCGAATTTGTTAAAGTTACTGCGAGCATTTTCTGGATCTTCAAAACTGCCATTGTCTGGGATCTTGAAGAGCTTCCTATAGACCTGAGGGGACAATTCGTAAACCAAGCATGCAAGATAGATCAGTCTCGAAGTGAACATCGAATTTGTTCAAGTTACTGCCAGCATTTTCTGGATCAAGTGCCAAGCTTCAATTATAGAGAAAGGTTCTTGGATTCTAAGGTATGGCTGACTTATTTGTAACTATTATTTCTGTTAATTTCCATTTGATGTTTTAAATTTATGGGCAAATCCCTCCACCCCTTCAGGGGCGGCGCCCTTTAAGGGGTGGGGGTAGCCCCCCCATGAACCAATGCAGTGAGTCTTCGGACTTGCTGCATTGTTCATGGGTTTTTTTTTACTAATCAAGCAGCTTTTTTTCAGGCTTTAAGTACTTTGATTTTGTTACTGGTATGGGCTATATTTTGCACATACCAGGCTTCTTGGTGAACATTGATCACATTGATTCCTCTCCGTGCTGGTACTGGGAGCAATGTTTTTTTATATAATTATCAGCAGTATTCTCGGTGTACATTGGTTCCAATTCCTTGCCTTGGTGCTTCTTTTCGTCTGCCCTAGGGTTTCACTTCCGTGGCACAAGCTTGAAATATTGGTAGTAGATACTATAGGCAGGCTTTATTGCCTGAAGTTCCTGCTATTTGGACCACTCGTGAAAGTGCAGTCTGTCAGTTACAAAAATTATTAGGATTTGAATTTGGACATATTTGTCGGTATCCTGACTCAGGTCGATTACAAGAACCAGATTGAATCTAGGAAGCATTCTGTAAGTTGACAGGAATTCCAGTCCAGGGCTTTAGTTAAGAATAAACCTTGCCATGCTTTAACATTTTTCAAAAATGAATCTTAAGTTTAATAGGTTTAGCATTTCTTTTACGGTGGATTAGGTAAAGAGTACCCGGGTATCAAAGTTCCCCTAGCTTGGGTTTTTGTTGAGATCTAGGTTAGTTTTTGTGATGTTGCTTTCAAGCTCACTCCAGTTTAGTTTGAGAACTTGAATAGGCGATAAAAATAATTAGCAGTCAGTGGTTGCCTAACGAAGATTTCACTCTTCTTAGTAAATTGAAGGGTAATTTCTCCCCTTCGCCCTAGTCTCAGGTTATGAAAGTGCCGTTTTTACGACTTTTTGGCTTTGGTTTTCTTATGCTTTTAAAGGGTCATTAACCTCCTTTTTTGTAAGGTCTTTAAAGGGTTATTGCATTCACTTTTTGGCCCAATTTGGTCCAATTTTTGTCTAGTTATAAAAGGGAATTACTTTTTTGTCCTAATTTTTTCTAAGCTATTGAAGGGTAATTTTACCCCAATTTGCCCTAGAATTTCCTATTAAAAGGTCAATTTTTTTCCTCAGTTTCCTTATTGAAGCTGTTCAAGGCATCAGTTTTACATTCTGTATTTTTAGGTTAAAGGTGAACTCTTCCCATTTACTTCCCGGGTTTTTGATATGTTAGTAATTTTACTCCTTTTTTTTATAGCAATCCTTAAGTTATTTAAGGGTCATTTGCCTTTATCCTAGGTATATCCACAGGTTTGTCCTAGTTCTTTGTGGCTACTGAAGGGTAATTTTAATTTTGTTCTCGCCTTTTCTTGAGGCTATGAAAGGCGTTTTAAGACAAGTTTTGGTTATCATGCTATTGAAGGTCATTTTACCCATTTTTTTCCTGTCCTGGTGTCTTTGAGGCTATTAAGTTCTTTACCAGTTTTTGCTATTTTTGTAATTTGACTAAATTTTAATTTCGTAAAATTTTATACTGCTGTGTTTAAGGTATTAAGATTTTTAGTACGTAATTATCCCCGTCCAGGTCAGCATAGTGATCTAGGATAGGATAGGCCCCGAATTGTTAATGGGCCTATAGTGTGCAACTCTTCTGCACATTTGCAAAATAATTTTCTCCCAAGTAGATACCTCTTGTTTACCATAGTGGCATTCTCTCGTAGCCCTTGCTATTTTGTGATTCTTCTGCTGTAACGGTTTGCTGTAATGGTTTCCCATGCTGTGTACTAACAATGGCTTGCCATGCTGTGATTTGCCCAATAAAGGTTTGTCATGCTATGTATTAAGTTTTGCCATTTTTATTCACATTGGAATGGTATATGCTGTTTTTTGGTTTTGGTTTGTCATGCTAGGACTCTTAAAATGCATTGGTTTATACCACGATTCGCATAATGTATTTTTGTCATGTTAAGACACGTATTGCATTGGTTCATACTATGATTTGCATAATGGACTGGTTTGTCATGCTTTGATTTACGCACTGCTTTGGTTTGTCATGCTATGATTCGCTTAGTGCGTTGGTTTGTCATGCTATGATTCGCTTATTGCGTTGGTTTGTCATGCTATGATTCGCTTAGTGCGTTGGTTTGTCATGCTATGATTCGCTTAGTGCATTGGTTTGTCATGCTATGATTTGCTTAGTGGTTTGTTGGTTTGTCATGCTATGATTCGCTTAGTGCGTTGGTTTGTCATGCTATGATTCGCTTAGTGCGTTGGTTTGTCATGCTATGATTCGCTTAGTGCGTTGGTTTGTCATGCTATGATTCGCTTAGTGCGTTGGTTTGTCATGCTATGATTCGCTTAGTGCGTTGGTTTGTCATGCTATGATTCGCTTAGTGCGTTGGTTTGTCATGCTATGATTCGCTTAGTGCGTTGGTTTGTCATGCTATGATTCGCTTAGTGCGTTGGTTTGTCATGCTATGATTCGCTTAGTTGGTTTGTCATGCGTTGGTTTGTTTGTCATGCTATGATTCGCTTAGTGCGTTGGTTTGTCATGCCATGATTCGCTTAGTGCGTTGGTTTGTCATGCCATGATTCGCTTAGTGCGTTGGTTTGTCATGCCATGATTCGCTTAGTGCGTTGGTTTGTCATGCTATGATTCGCTTAGTGCGTTGGTTTGTCATGCTATGATTCGCTTAGTGCGTTGGTTTGTCATGCTATGATTCGCTTAGTGCGTTGGTTTGTCATGCCATGATTCGCTTAGTGCGTTGGTTTGTCATGCCATGATTCGCTTAGTGGTTTGTCATGCCATGATTCGCTTAGTGCGTTGGTTTGTCATGCTATGATTCGCTTTGTGCGTTGGTTTGTCATGCCATGATTCGCTTATTCATGCCATGATTCGCTTATGGTAAAACCCTATTTGATTTTCATGCCATGTTAATGAGTTGGTTTTGTCATGCCATTTAATAGGTTCAAATTCGCTTAGGCGATTTTGTCGTTCAAATTGTCGCCACGCTTAGCGATTGGTTTGTCAAATGATTCGCTGGCGATTGGTTTGTCATGCCATGATTCGCTTAGTGCGTTCAAATGATTCGCTAAGCCCTATTTGATTTTTCGTTAATGAACGAATACGCACAAGCGATTAGTTAAAATACGCACAAGCGATTAGTTAAAATACGCTGGCGATTAGTTCAAATACGCACAAGCGATTAGTTCAAATACGCATGGTTAAAATACGATTAGTTCAAAATACGCTGGCGATTAGTTCAAATACGCACGCGATTAGTTCAAATACGCATGCTTATTAGTTCAAATACGCACAAGCGATTAGTTAAAATACGCACAAGCGATTAGTTCAAATACGCACAAGCGATTAGTTCAAATACGCACAAGCGATTAGTTCAAATACGCACAAGCGATTAGTTCAAATACGCACAAGCGATTAGTTCATTGTTTTAAGAGCGAGGCCTTGTTCAGATTCACATAAGTAAATGTTCTTGTATTGAAGTATAAAGCTTGAATATAATGGCTGCAATTTAACTGGGGGGTTGTTACTATATTAACATTAAGTTGAAGTTTTAATGTAATGGTTTATAATAGGTGATAATTTACCTGAACTCAACAGTATTACCTGCGTTGAGTTCAGAATGAAATTCTGAAACATGTCACATGTGTATGGTGCAGTAAAGGTTGATCTTCAGCCCATTAAAATTTACCTACAGCGTAAATTAGATTGTATGGTCTGCTTACAGTAATTTGCCAGATTTTTAAGTTCGTGATGTTAAAATTTTAATAGGTTTTGAAATCTTGTTTCTGATATCACCTTTTATTTAGTTTAATTTTGTCAAGGAAACTGACATAAAAAACACCCGAGCACTACATATCAGCATGAGTTGCTCGGTGTTACTTTGCATCATTTCAGTATTAGTAGCATAGCTGATTATTTGCTATATACCCCACAAATACCTTTTCTGCCGGTTTTTTTTCTATCATTACAGGTCCAAACGGAGTGAAATGTTCTCTTAAAAGGTTTTTACCAGGACAAGATTAAAATAATCCTCCACGGCAGTCCAGCATTAGCACCTGTGTCCTACAACATTACTAAGGTGCTTATATTAGATGACAAAATCATTACAAAATAAAAAGGTGTATTTTTGAGTAAAGATAATTTGAATTTGGTCATTATATAGTTTGCATGATATTTTTATCTTGACCCTTCATTGCTTTGCGGTTTATTCAGGAGCTGTCGTTAAGACATATGGTTCCAAAAATAATCAGTTGCTTGAATTGGCACAAGAAATAAGCCGTTGATTTGTACACGAAATCTGTTACCTCGGTGGTACGAGAGTTTTTACCTGTGATAAAAATTGGCAAAAGTGATAACCAACTTCGGTGATAAGAGTTTACCTTAGTGGTACACAAAATAATCCTTTACCTGAGTGAAACACGAAGTAATACTGACCAAGTTGATCTTAGTGGTACAAGAAAATCCTTTACCTCGTAGTACAAAAAATACTTTGTATCAGTGGTAAAACTTACAACTTTTGATCCGTGGTACAACAAATTCTTTTATATTACCTTTGGAGTAGAACTAATCCTTAATTTAATTGTACAAGACATAATAAATTTTTCTTGCCAAACTTACTCCGAATATAATGCCAAATGTATTTGCATTAACTGTTTTGTGGTTTTGAGCAGCAATCTTACTTAAACTACTTATGTTCAATATTTGTTAAAACTACTCTGGAAGATGTTAGGCGTACTAAGCAGCAAATAAATCATAATGCAGACTTTATCTTTATAATCCTGCCGATTAGGAAATTTTCAAAAACGACAGTCTTTTAGTCAGTGTTTTGTGCACATACATGCGGAGCAAGCCTAGATGTGCCAACTAGTTTTTCCTTGACATATGATTACTACTTCAAAGAGAAGTAGACTATAGCATATGGTGACAAACGAAAATGAAATGTCAACGAGGCAAAAACGATCTATAAGGCAATTTGGTCATACGTTAGTATGATCTGGATGGCAGTTATAGTTCAGAACGATAAATGAGATGTTTTTTTCCAGTCAATGTAACATTCGCAGTTTGAGATGGAAAACGGCGGTACCAAGAACGGTAGGTGGCACGCACGAGTGCTCTTGACGTATGTGGCCTCTTATCGATGTTGTCAGTTTCCTATTGATAACTTACGGAGAATAATCCCACTATTTGTAATGAATCTTGGATCTTGTAAGAAATCTTTATTAGACGCAGGTCCTGGGTAACTGCAGACAACAAGGCTGAAAGTCAGGTAGGGTAGTTATGGAAATTCAGAAGCAGTCTATGGTGGTAGCTTAAGTACCATGTTACTAATGTACAACGCTGTCATGAAGGCTCTTAATGCAAGGATTCATAATTTTGATGAACTAAACCTGAACCTTAATAAAACCCAATTCTGCCACATTGCATACCCAAATACGAATGGGAGCAAACTACAGGAATAAGAGGTTCTGGACTCAAATTGAACTACTGAATTAAACTACTTTAACGGCCAACAAATCATGAGTGCTAAACAGCAAAGATCGTAAAATAAATCGCTCTGCTTCCGGCCGATTACCTTGAGTTGACCAAGGAGAAGGGTTGTTTAGATGCTTGCCTGTGCAATGTTTTTCGTGGTAATAACTTAATAGATAAAAGAACGTCAAAATGGTGCAAGCTTGGTCCTATAAGTGTTACAGCTGCTTAGAGACAAGTTTTTACGTACTTGGCATGCTAAAAGGAACTAGAAATTTTATAGAATAATAGTTTGAGTAGAAAGTTAAGTTTGAACAGTAATAATTGAAATCAAGACTTATCTTAGCCATTGCAAAGGCACAAAGTTTACTTGTTAGCGAAGCTTAATTTTCTAATGTAATAAAAGTACAAACAAGTTAGGAGAAAGTACGCTAGGTATCTTGAATACGAGTAGTGGGGGGTACCGGTAGGGATGTGTGCTGGCAGAGAGGGGCAGAGGTAGGGGAAAGGGGGGGGGACCCATTTGGATCCTTTCTACATAAACTATGTAGGGTTATTTTAATGACCTTTAAACATAAAGAATTGGTTACAATGCCTTAGGAAATGTTACTGAGAGTACCTGGTTGTATCTCTCTCTCTCTCTCTCTCTCTCTCTCTCTCTCTCTCTCTCTCTCACCTACCCGAGTAGTATGCCACTTCCCCAATCTCTCTTTCCATTACTTTTATTTCAACTTTGGTATTGAGGGATTTTTTCTTTTCTCTTGACTGACTATATTTTCATCGCCTCTCTCTCTCTCTCTCTCTCTCTCTCTCTCTCTCTCTCTCTCTCTCTCTCTCTCTCTGTTTTCTTTTATATCCACTTAGGATTAACCAAGTTTATTTACTGTGTACATTATTTCCTGTTCAACTGATCCCTTTTATTAACTAAAGTAATCTTTCTGAATGAATGTCCTGCATTCGTTACTGCCAAATGTAAGGTTTTTCATGATTCTTGATCTCCATAATATTGTCTTTACATGTCTCTTGTGGAAGAAGAGAAAAGTCAGAAAACCTTTCGACTCCATATGAACTTCACATTTTCATTCAAGGTGACCATTAGTAACCATCTAGATCTCTAAGAATTACACTAAAATTTTTTATGGCAAGTAATCATTAGTAAACTTCTAGACTTACATATGGCCCTCATTTTTTTTATACATATCCGTAAGGCAACTTCAAGCTCTCCATATTTACATCACTCCAAATTTTTTTGTTGGTAAACTTTATTACCACCTATTACGATAGAAATACTTAAAAAAAAAAAAAATTCAAATTCAGGCAAACACGCTTTTGTATATTGCCCCTAACTAAACCACTCCTAGCAAAATGATGTCCACCACGAAATAGGTGTTAAAATGGCCACTGTAATCTCCCAAATTTAGCGTTACGCAACACCTCAACATTTCCATGGGTCCATCTAGGCAAAATCTCTCAATCACGAAGTGAATCTGGGGTGAAAAGGAGCCACGGAAGGTGGCGTGTCTATCCTGACACTCCTGATTTGACCACTATGTAATCAAGAATCGATCGCAGGTGATTACTGGTGTGGAGAGCAACTCTCGATCGTAGACTGTGCAGATGCGCGTTACGTATGGTGTCACCTCTGAATTATATTTCAGAGAGGTATTTCTTTGCTCTGCGTGGAAGACTGCGTTCGTATGTCGTTGTGGAAAATGGTAAACCCCATTAAGTAACTTTTTGTTAAGAATTCAGAAGTTTTGAAGTTTTTATACCTTTATGCGATACGGATTGATATCACATCCTATTCACTAGTTTGTCATAAATTAAGAGTGTTCAAGTTATGCGTTTATATAATACAGATCAACCTTCCGCTGCACACTCTCTCTCTCTCTCTCTCTCTCTCTCTCTCTCTACAAAATTATACACAGGGGTCCCTTACATTGTCACTTGTCCGACGGTAGAAAAAAAAATCGAGATTCCTAATGCTTTTTTTAATTTTGTCTGGGTGAAAATTATTATATTCGAAGCTTCATAGCGAATTTACGCATAGCACTCGACATGGTACACTTTCGACACGCATACTGACTTCGGGTGTACCGGTTGGGTACTCGACAATTTTCAGAGAAAAAAAAAATACCCACTCGGAAATCTGTGACATCTCTGCTATTCCATGCTCAATGCTCAAATCTGTTGCAAGGTTATGAGTAACCTCCGGTAAAATGTGAATATGTCCATTAACATTCAATGTATTAATACATTCGTATGGATTCGTATGACAACGTAATACAGCGATGACAAATTATTCAGAAAACTGACAAATTCAGCTGTGGTTGTCAGGTGATGCATTTTATATTGTTTTAGATAAAAAAAACAAAAGTGATGAAAAATCACTCAAAGCGATTAAATACAACTGTAGTTGTAAGGTGATCAGTTGTATACCACCTAAAACAATGAAATGCATTTGTGATAGAGCATAATTGGGAGCTAATAAATACAGCTGTAAGGTGATACATTTTTTATCTCAGACAGATACCTATGCTCTATCAGCCTTGTATTTCGTTATCTGTCTGAGATAAAAAATGTATCACCTTACAGCTGTATTTATTAGCACTTACCTATGCTCTATCAGCCTTGTATTTCGTTAAGTGTTAATAAATACAGCTGTAGTTATGTGATAAATTTTATATTCCGGATAATAAGCTTCGCTTCAATAAGCTATTTCGTTAACTAATTTACTTACTAAGATTTATTACAAACAAACAACGAAACTAGTCATAACACATGACCGCAAAATAAAGAAACAAGAAAATAAAAGTAATAAACACACAAGGAAAGAGAAACAAAAGGAAAATAGTTTTGCAACTCGCGGCGATTACCATAAAACAAAACCGGTTTTTTTAAATCACTGTTTAAAAACATTAAGTCTTATGTTTAAGATTTTTACGGCTTCTCAATTATTTGCATAGGCGCTCCGAGCTGTTCCTTTTCATTAGTCTCTCGTGGCCAAATTGCTTTCTTTTCGTGAGAAGAAAGGTCCAAGTTACCCCCTTGACACGTAGGTGATTGTGTATTTGTGACAGGAGGTGAGTAAAATTTGTATTTAGTTAAGCACGGGGTTCTATACTTCAGTCATAGTAGGTTTTGTAAAGATATAATATTTGTCTACTAATTGTACAGTGACAATTGTCTTTGAATACGTTGTTTTTGTTAATTTTAGTTAAATGCATTGACACTTCCATTAGAAAAAAAGTTAGGAAAGCGGAAATAAATAAAAATTTTATTCTTAAATATATTAAAACTAAGCTTAGGCTCACATGCATACCCACACACACACACACACACACACACATATACTGTATATATACATATATTATATATATATATATATATATATATATATATATATATATATATATATATATATATATATATATATATATATATATATATATATATATATATATAATATATATATATATATATGTGTATATAATATATATGTATATATATGTGTGTGTGTGTGTGTGTATATATGTGTATTATACATGTATATATATATTATATATATATATATATATATATATATATATATATATATATATATATATATATACATATATAGTATATATAATGTATACATCTATATGTATACATGTGTGTCAGCGCGCTCATTTATCCTGCATTTCGCGAAAACTCTGTCTCTCACATACTTAACTTTTACGTCTACTCTTGATACACCAAGCACCTTATCCATTCTTAAACTTTATACCTAGTTCATAACCATGCTAAATCTGTTCCACTTTTACGACAGTCCTCAAGGAACGCTTTTAATTATTCATTCATTCGACCTGACCGCCTGACCTACCGAGTCGGCGACAATTAACGAGAACCATTAACTTCAGAAGGCAAAAGACTATATATTGTGCTTTTAAGACTCCAGCAGCAGCAGTTGCAGAAGCCGAGAATAAATCAGAAGCCCGAGAAACGAGGTGATTCTGATGAAAGCCTTGACTAAATATGGCTGGCTTTTAGGATTGAATGTGGATTAGGTTATCATTGTTGTGCCTTGAGAAGCGTTCGGAAATAATTCCTCCTGACGTTTATGCCACTCTGGACGCGATTCCGCTCGCTAACTGCGTTCAGAACCTGTCTCTATAAAACTAAGTAAAAAATCCCAGAGAATATTCCAGGTGTTAGTTGTGCTTTGCAAACCTGGATAAATTGGATGTACCATTCGGTTTATCTCTAAATATGTGGTCAGGTTGGTAACGTAACCCCTTCAGATACCCCCTTTCATTCCTTTTACTGTACTTCCGTTCATATTCTCTTTCTTCCATCCTGCTTTAAACCCTTTCCTGACTATTGTTTCATAGTGCAATTGCGAAGTTTTCTTCCTGTTACGCCTTAAAACCTTTTCATTCTCAATTTCCCTTTCAGCGCTGAATGACCTCATAGATCCCAGTACTTGGCCTTTGTCCTAAATTTTATATTCCATTCCATTCCACTTCTGATAATCCGGAGGCGGGTTCGAATATCGCTGCGAAAGTCAAAATGACTTCATATTCTTGCATTTGTATGTCAGGCTTTGTAGTGACAAGCGTATCTAAAAAAGCGCGAAGAATTCGAGAAGAGGCCAATGTGGTAATTACAATTATATACTGTACGTGTCTGGTAAAATGCGACCAGTAGATTCTATATGTGTATCGTAATACCTTTTGAAGGAGCGAACACAGGAATTTGTCTTTTTTTGGTGGGGGGGGAAGAAAATGATCTAATTATTTTGTACAACCTTTAGAATTAGTGTAGGGAAGTGTGTATTTTCCTTGTGAGAGAGAGAGAGAGAGAGAGAGAGAGAGAGAGAGAGAGAGAGAGAGAGGTGGGGGGGGGAGAAAATGATCTAATTATTTTGTACAACCTTTAGAATTAGTGTAGGGAAGTGTGTATTTTCCTTGTGTGTGTGTGTGTGTGTGAGAGAGAGAGAGAGAGAGAGAGAGAGAGAGAGAGAGAGAGAGAGAGAGGGGCAACGCACGCAACATAAACCTCGGAGGATTACAGTTAGCCGGCCCAACTGTGACAACATAATCTGGCCAGTGGGTTGCATTTGTTTCACTGTTGTCGTAACTTCCAGTATTTCTGCGACCATTCTTTGGTAAAAATGAACGCCCCCATTTCTTACAGCGATGTATCCATTTGGATCTGAATTGTAAATACGGGGTTTATAAGATTTTCTTTTTTATCTTGTTACCTCTCCCTTGTAAATTCTCCTAAGTCTGTAATCTCTCAATCTCCTGATAAATGAGAGACCTATAAGGATTGGTGAATTAT
>NC_089754.1:31392383-31427383 GCF_040412425.1 Macrobrachium rosenbergii | reverse complement strand
CTGTTCCA
This sequence comes from Macrobrachium rosenbergii, assembly GCF_040412425.1. Lineage (NCBI taxonomy): Eukaryota > Metazoa > Arthropoda > Malacostraca > Decapoda > Palaemonidae > Macrobrachium > Macrobrachium rosenbergii. Next base: position 31,427,375 of record NC_089754.1, on the reverse strand, counting down.
ATGCCATAGTCCCAGGGGATCTTCGCCTGATCGTTTTGTACCACTTCCTCAGGTTGGTGTTCGTACCTCTTATTTCTGCCAGCTAGCTGGTGTGTCTTGCACAGGCTCCAGTAAAGGGCTTTTGCTACTGAATCATGCCTCTTTTTGTACTGGTTCTGTGCAAGCACCGGATATTCGCTTGCTATGTGGTTTGTGGTCTCGTCTTTCATATTGCACTTCCTGCATATGGGTGGGATGTTATTTCCATCTATTGTTCTTTGGACATATTATTATTATTATTATTATTATTATTATTTATTATTATTATTATTATTATTACTACTACTACTCTTATTATTATTATTATTATTATTATTATTATTATTATTATTATTATTATTATTATTCAGAAATTATGATTGATAAATTTCCCGATGAGCGAGCGGCGTTGTAGTGCTGGGATTCATCCATTCATCCCTAGACTACGCACATCGACCTGGGAAAATAGGCTCTGCCCAAGGGTACATGCCCCGGGCAGCCAATCATATTATTATTATTATTATTATTATTATTATTATTATTATTATTATTATTATTATTATTCAGATGATAAACCCCTCTTCATATAGAACAAGCCTTCAGGGACCACTGATTTAGAAATTCAAGCTTCTAAAGAATGTGATGCTCTTTTGAAAGAAGTTGCATAAGATAACAATGAAAATAGAAAGAGAGATCATTATATGACAGTTATTATGGAGTAACAGAGCAATAAATCCGTGAAACTATAAAAACAGGAACATGAAAGCAAGTAAATCAATACACATCGGCATAACCAGATAAAGTAAACAACACCAAAACCCAGAATCTGTAACGAGTCTGAAAAATTAAATAAAATCAACGTCTCCGGTCAGTTTACAGCTTCAAACTTGCAATCTTGCTGTCACACGCCACTCCGGTGAACGGCTATCTAGCTTAGCCACATCGTTAACTTCTGATAGTAAAAACCAGAGAACATCTCTCTAATTTGACCTTTGACCTGGCTGTATTCCGGTAGTCGTTTACGATCTACTTTCCTTGATTAGCAAGCCACGTTGGAGTTCATTTCTAAGATAACAGATCTTTTGGGTTTGATCTTATTTGCTGTCATCAAGAGATTCTAATTGCAAAAATATAAATTTTTCTTTCAATAGACACGACTTACACTTTCAGTATCGAATCACTTGACCAGTTCCCTCCAAATACGAACTTTGAAAGATTAGGAAGCCACATTAGAGTTCATTTCTCAGACAAGAAACCATTTGGTGGTGATTTTATTCGCTAACATAAAGAACTCAGTGAAAATAGAAGAGATTCTAATTGCAAAAATATAAATTTTTCTTTCAGCAGACACGACTCACATTTTCAATATCGAATCACTTGACCAATTTTCTCCAAATACGAACTTTGAAAGATTTGGAAGCCACATTAGAGTTCATTTCTTGGATAAGAAATCACTTGGTGGTAATTTTATTTGCTATCATAAAGAACAACTTGAAAACCGAAGAGATTCTGATTGCAAAAATATAAATTTTTCTTTCAATGGACAAGGCTCACATTTTCAATATCGAATCACTTGACCAATTTTCTCCAAATACGAACTTTGAAAGATTAGGAAGCCAAACCGGAGTTTCTTTCTTAGATAAGAAATTATTTGGTGGTGATCTTATTTACTATCATAAAGAACTAAATGAAAACAGAAGAGATTCTAATTGTAAAAATATAAATTTTCCTTTCAACAGACACGACTTAAGTTTCCAATATCGAATCGCTTTCCCAATTTCATCCAAATATGAACTTTGAAAAGACGAGTTTTACTGATAGACGCTCTTAACATTTCTTAGATAAGAAATCATTTGGTGGTGGTTTTATTTGCGGTCAAAAAGAACCACTTGAAAACAGAAGAGATTGTAATTGCAAAAATAAAAAATTTTCTTTTAATGCCGAATCATTTTACCAATGTCATCCAAATGCAGACTTTGAAAAACAGAGTTTTACTGATAAATGCTCTTAACTTCTTTATTAGCCGGTTCTCAGAAATCATGCCTTACAGGAGCTTGAACATTCTTTTGACCATTGTCTCGAGGTGGGCATGGAAATTATATGCCCGTCAGATATTTCATGCTTGTGATTATAGAGTAATAAAGTTATTTAATTTTGAACTTATAAGCATTTGATTTTTTTATATTGTTAGCGCTAAAGGGAAATCGCTCGTTAAACTTGGCTCTTTGTAAAAATAATTGTATGCGTTTGTATTATTTTTTCTAAGATGTCAATGATAAATTATTTTGTTATGAATAAATATAACCATTATATTGTTACCAAATGTGGACTTCTTCATAGCTAATAATGTACTAATCGTTAAGTATGTAAAGTAACACATTTGTTATTCAAGTTTCTATTATTAACGCATACACGGACACTTAAGTAATTTAGCATCGTTGGGCAAACAAGTTACCTTTATTTTCCTGACTAGGAATATCTAAAGAATAAAATCATTTGATTTAGAAATGACTATTTAATTCGTAGGTAATTCTCGTGCTTCCTCGCATACCATCGCCTCTGGCAACAAATCACTACGGTCGGCTGCAAGTTTACATAACGGCTTCAGTTGGTGTCCTTTAGTATGTGAGTAGACTGCGCTCTCGACTTAGTCGGTGGGGGAGGGGGGATAAAACGTGTATCAGTATAGGGATATTTATGAAACCTACTGCATTCTCGTGTAGACAGAAAACGAGGCAACTCGGATACAGATTTATGATGAATTAAGCGAAGAGTGATTAAGAAATCATTAAACATCAGAAAATAAAATAAAATACAGCATATCTTTTTATAGGCAATGGTCTTAGAAAATATTCGGTGTCAAGAAGATGACAATAAACCCGGTAGTGTCAACATGCTACCTAAAACCGTTGAGATGAACGGCATCTTACCTTACCCGTCGGCAAAAATGCAAAGATAAATTAAACAGCTTTTTCCCGGCTTCTGTCCATAAGTTTTATATATTATTGAGAAAAGCTTCCAAAATACTAAAAAATGAATATTATTCTATACCTAGTGTTTTTTGGGGAAACTTATATCGGTATGGTGTTTTATATAAATTTTTTGGAAAGTCTTACAGAACACCCCAAAAAAAATATACTAATTCTTCCCCTATTCTTACGTATGTGAACTATTATTTCTCACCCCAAACACGACTCTTGTTATTTTTACTTGTGTAGGAATATCATTTTTCGTACCAACAACGACCAGCTCCGTGTGTGAAGCAACGAACTTCTCCAGATTTCTATTGATAAACAACGTCAACATTGCAGGGTTACAGAGGTGTCGGGACGAAGCTGGGCTTCGTGTTAGGAGTCGAAGCCGAAAGGCCTTTCTCAGCAGGGGCCTTATGTTTAAATTAAGCAAATTGAATCATCAAACAGTCTAGCCTTAAGTGGCAGGTTGCCTAAAAGCGTATTCTGCCATTGGTTACGTGGAAAGGGAATTAGCTACTTTTTGGCAGGGGCGTGGATTGCATACTCGATTTGTATTACGTATATGTATTCTCAGTTCATTTGCATATTCATGTTACCTTATACGTGGATGTTCCACTGAGGAATAAATTCAGTAGCTGTGGATTTTATATATATATATATATATATATATATATATATATATATATATATATATATATATATATATATATATATATATATATATATATATATATATATATATATATATATATATATATATATATATATATATATATATATATATATATATATATATATATATATATATATATATATATATATATATATATATATATATATATATATATATGTATATATAATATATATATATATATATATATATATATATATATATATATATATATATATATATATATATATATATATATATGTGTGTGTGTGTGTGTGTGTGTGTGTTTATAATATCTACAAGAACTCTTGGCTTCCCGATTTCTTCACACTTTAGCTATATTAAACAATATAAAGCTTAGAATCCATATATAATTCCTTTTTGGTGTTATCATTCCCAAGGTAAAATGGATTCAATATTAAAAGGAAATTTGTGAATATATGTGTATGTATGTATGTATGTATGTATGTATGTATGTATGTATGTATGTATGTATGTATGTATGTATGTATGTATGTATGTATGTATGCAAGTGTTTACTGCACGTAGCTGTTTGGCCAGACAGCCTTCTCTGACATCCCAGCTTTTTTTTTCCTCTGCCATAAATCTTTACTGCAACTTTTACATGACTCCTTCCTCCATTCTTAATTCTCGAGTTTTTTTCTCTCTTTTCCTCATATTCGACTCTCTCTCTCTCTCTCTCTCTCTCTCTCTCTCTCTCTCTCAGTCTTAGGTTATGAATTAATGACATTCTGTATTTCACTTATCGGTACAGATAAATGAACTTCAACCTCTTTCCAGCATCTCATAATTAGAAGCAGCACTATACCATCACTTTTAAAAATGAACCTCCCTCTTTTATTGCTCCTTATAGAATCTTATAGAATAAATTTCTAGCTATTCTATATTCTTCATCATATCAGCCATTTCCATTTATAAAATAAGAGTCATTAATCATACAAGAACTATATACATGGCGCATTAAGCTCTCAAGCTGAACATTTGCTCAATTTCCATTAATTCCTAACATATTTGATCATCTGGAAGGGAATACCCCGTAAATGTTTTCACAAAATTTCATCAGATGTTGCTTTTCTGTTTTTGAGATGTTTTGAGAACATAAATTCTATTAGATAGAATTGAAATCAGAATTCAAACACCTCGTACCATCATCTGTAGTGGAAGTTATAAACAGTGGATTATGAGCAGTGATTTTCGTGGGTATACAGTCTCCTAGATTAGCCTCTCAGACAGTAGCCAGTAGCAGGGGCAGCCTGGTATTTGTAAGTAGTTTAGGAAGTGATGGTGAAAAATATTGGGAGGAAAAAATAAAGCAGAATCTGACTTCGAAGAATCAATTCAGTTAAGGAGACAAGTCAGTTTTCATTGCTACCAGAACACTTGTATTAAATGGGTTAGCATTAAGTATTTATGTTACCTAGCCTAACCTAGCCTAATCTGTCTTTTAAATCCAGAATGATATTGAACACACAAATATCCTATCGACCAGAAACAGATCTACCATGAATATTGATAAAATATGTAACAATACAAAAATATGCTTTTCCTGAGATATGCAATAAGTTACTAATACCTTTAGTTGTGTTTCTATGGGCTCAATAAGAAATAATATTCGTTTTCACAAACTGATAGGCATATATTTTGCATAATATCTTCATAATGTAAAGTGTACAACATATTAAACTTGTTATAGGGAATATTTTTCGTCTTCAGAAGTCATTGACTGATTGATTGATTTATCACAAGATAATGGCGTCGCACGACTTGACCATAGGCCCTTGTAAATGATGGCAACAGGCCTAAGGTATTATCAGGATATATTGATAATCAAGGGACATTAATTTTGTGCTTGTAAGAATTCTGTAAAAACTGACAACAGTGAAACAACAAATGAAAGAAAGTGTGCTGAAACAGCTAAGAGCAGAAAAATAAATAAAAATAGGTACAAATTAGAGACAATAAAAGAAAATAAAATATAAAAAGCGATAATGGAATGCGAGCACGACAAGAAACCAATGAACGATTATTATTATTATTATGTTCTGTCACGACTCAGTATCTTATTTTTATATGTTTGAACAAAGTGATAATTTGTATCTGAAAAAATGAACCTGTCTTTAGGAACGAAAAAAAAATTGAACAAGAGAATAATAGATATAATAACCACCAACATTCGCAACGAGTTTTTGCGATTCATGAAATTTTTGCCCAAAACTTTCTAATTTGGGAGAGTGGGTATTTGCAGGAGATAGAGGATTCTTTTGCCAAGTTAGGAAGGGTTTGGAACTTTATTCTGGATTCTTTTGCCAAGTTAGGAAGGCTTTGGAACTTTGCCCTGGTGACTGCGTTTTTGAAAATACCCAAACTATGTGTACGATGTAATATACTGATGTAAAATTTAAACTATCCTCGTCTTTCTTCTAGCTTAAGAGGGGCATAGCATCTTTGTTCTGGTGGCTGCATTGCTAAAAATGCTCAAGTTAGCGTAGGAACTAATATATTGACGTAAAACTCAAATTGTCTTTGTCAGACTTATGCTAAGTAAGTTTGGATTTCTTTTCTAGTTTACCAAGACTTTGAAACTTTGTCCTGGTTACTGCATTTTTAAAAATGCTCAAAGTATGTGTACGAACTGATATATTGACGTAAAACTCAAACTTTGTCAAACCTATGCTAAGAATGTCTGAAGTGATCTAGGGTAGATCCTAAACCGGCTAGAGGTTCCATTCTCCACGTAGACAGGAAGTGTATTTTAACCAATTTTCCAATTTTTTTTCGAAGAAATGCCAATTGCTCAAGAGCAACACAAGAGTAACACCTCAACGCCTTGAGGGTAATTCTTCAGGAAGAGAAGGAGGCTTCGTTGCTCTCTCTCTCTCTCTCTCTCTCTCTCTCTCTCTCTCTCTCTCTCTCTCTCTCTCTCTCCTCAAAACGGATGGTTTACGACCACCTGATTGCTGATAACGAGACATGTGTCATTGCTGATGGACGAACTAATAGGTCGTTTGGCTGTAATAACTCAATTTGGAAGTCGTTCTGTCTGCGCTTTTATCTGCGGCGCGCGTCCTTTTTCTATAGCTTCGAGGAGATATTCTCTCTCTCTCTCTCTCTCTCTCTCTCTCTCTCTCTCTCTGTAGGCCATTCTCCACTGCAGGCCATTTCGAGTATGTTCGTGAAATCCCTTTCTCATGTATTGAAAGTGTTTGCAAACTGGTCCTTATGAAGCTATGGCGAAAAGGTTAGATTCCAGTATCCAAAATGTAAACCAGGTCCCCCCTAGAATCCGCCACCCCTTCCCCTCTCAGCCCCCATACACTGCGACGCCAACGGTACCTCCAGATCCTACTTTCATTGCGATTTTAAAAGCAGCACCGCAAAAGAAAGCAAAAAAATTAAATGGAGTAATAACTATCTCCATTGCTCTTAACGAAAGCACTTACTTAGGGAGGGTGATGTGAAAATCGTGTTGCTCGGCTTAATTTCATTATCTTCGCAATGAGTTTCATTATACTTACGACAAATGGAGAATAGACCTGATGGAGATATTTCGCTGGTGCAGCAAATACGCCAAATAAGAAACAAAGAAATAACAGCGTGTTTATTATGTGTTTTATGGAAATGGGTTGCTTTACTACGAGTTTTTATTCCTTTGCTTGAGGAATCTTTAAGTATTTACGATTTTGGAAAAGTACACACGTACACGTACACGAATATACATATAATATATATATATATATATATATATATATATATATATATATATATATATATATATATATATATATATATATATATATATATATATATATATTATATATATATATATAATATATATATATATATATATATATATATATATATATATATATATATATATATATATATATATATATATATACATTTATATAAGATCTAGAATATGCTTATCCTTTCATCCTTGTTTTTATAAACACTTTTATGGTCAGATTACCTTTCGTGTTAGTTTGATCTTGAGAGTTTTACAGACCTACAAATTTGAGATAGAAAAAATGGGATATCTTTCAATATCTTTAGAATACCAGACTAATTCCAGTTCATGCACTCTTCTTCTCTTTCTTTTATAAATTATTGTGTCCAATTTCATTTCAAATGACACCGGGGGTTAAGCGTTTCTTGGTAAGGACGTGTCTAAGATGTTGAGATAAACATTTTATTTTCCCCCCAAAAGAAGAATTTCCTATTATCTGTGTTACATTTAAAATCGTTATAGTTTTTTGGGGGCAGTCTCATGTCTGGAACGTGTGATTATAAGAAGCAAAGGGTAAATTTTTCGTTGCCTTGGGGATTTTTCTTTCCCAAATGAAAATTCCCCATTTCTAAGAAAAAATCCACGGCAGAAAATTCTTAGGTTTCTTGCAAATTACAAGGTTTGATTCTTAAAGCAACAGGGTGACAGTTCCCCTATTCCTCATACTGACGAGTGGACCACCATTTTTAGGCCAAAAATTCCTCAAAAGAAAATTTTTAGGTTTCTTGAAAATGGCAAAATGAACCAGTTTGACTCCTAATGGAATAGGTCTACAATTCCCCAATTCCCCATTTTGATGAAGGGATCTCAGTTCCCCAGCCTTCCTCAGCAGATACACAAATCAGTTCCTAAATATTTTTCCTAATGATTGTCAGAATTTGATAAGCCTTCATAGTAAATCGGAAACAGAAATTTCTGCAAGAGTTTTTGAAAATAAACAGGTCTAGAATGACGCACGAGGCCCGCTAACAACCGCCATTACAATTACACACCTGTCTTGTATGGTATTTCCTGTGTAATTCTAATTCTAGGAAAAGTTATAACGTTCTTTTACGGCGTGGCGCATAAAATAACTTAATTTCTGTTACGAATTTCGAAAAGGCAGACTTCTCGCTTTAACTTTAACATTATTTGATTGAGTAATTGCTTATTCGTCACATTGCTGGGGAGTTATATTTCTGAAACGAATATATTGTAAGATTGAAGATGAGGGGGCAAGAAGTATAATAAATCTATTATTGACAAATAGACATTCAATTTTGTTCAAGAAATTCAGATGTTTTTCCGTAGTAGTAGTAGTAGTAGTAGTAGTAGTAGTAGTAGTAGTAGTAGTAGTAAAATTATTAATTAATGAATAATAGTCCCAGAGTACGAAGTTATGGCATGAAAATGATGATATGTCAAGTTATATGAATTTGCACAGAAATTCACATAGCTCCACTAACCTCAGTGACAAAATCGTTACTATCTTGTATAAAACCACTTCAAGTGTAAACATTTAGGATATATTTAAGAGGAAGATGGCTAATTGTACGTTGGAGATGACCACTCACTGTTGGCTGTGATAATTCCTTTGATTTTTCGAAGAAAGCTAACATTTTTGTTCGTCAGAAACTTATGCTGAACTGATATATGGCGAGACAATACCGTAGACTTTCATAAACTTCAACATTCAACACCTGACCTACATTGTCCTGCATTATATATTATATAAAAATAAATATATATACATATATATATATATATACATATATATATATATATATATATATATATATATATATATATATATATATATATATATATATATCAGGTAACTAAAGTTTTGTTATTGATCGATACATGTGATAAACTAGCATCAGAACAAGACCCGGGTCTAAAACTAATTTAAATACTTACGTGTTCGTACATAATCATAAAATATCCAGGCTACAATTATACAAAACAATATCAGTTTTAAGTAAATTTTCACAAATTAACATTAATTCAATAGTTGTGAATGGACTGTAAAAACGATATTCATTAGCGAAATAAACACTTGGATTGCTCCTATTATTTTTATGCGCTGATGTGCTAGGTTTGATGCTCTCAGCATGCTATTTATAAGTAAGATTTTATTGTCCTTATTAGATATTTTTGCTATAAATAGCGAACCGTTATATTACTCGCATTATTTTAAAAGCACTTCCAGACTATATGACGAAATCAGCAAATTAAGAATATCAGTATCACTGGAATATAAATTTTCATGAATTTAAAATTATCCTTTAAAATACCACTCCCTATTAAATTCGTTTATTGAAATAACATTTATGTAAATACACATATCACTTGTATTATTAATGATTAAATTGTATATTTTTATCTAGATTTTCATATACATATAATGTTTCACTATCAAGAAATCCATTAGAATGCCTGTCTCTTGAAGCTCTTCTTAGGCCTAAGCCTACTTCAAGCTGAGAACAAATCCCCAAATTTTAAAAAAAAAACAGAAGACGAAGAACCAGAAATCTCCAATTCCTACTTTTCTCTGATAAAATATCTCTCCGTTTGCCCTGGTTAATTGTTCCGGTCTCTTTGAGATCAGCTTTTTTTCAAGATGATCTCACGAGATCTGGCTAGTTTTTTTTAGGCTGTATCAAAAGGCGTTTCTCCATTAAATTCGATAAAAATAAAGGTCTTTTCCTACGATCAAGTTTTTGCGTTGTTCACCAGAAGTCCAGTGGTATCTAAATTTATTCACTGTAGGCGAATAGAAGTTGTTCATGTAAGGTTATCTGCAGATGGCGTAAGTATCTATCTTTTAGTATAACATTTTATCATACATGAATGTATTGAGTCTTTTAGAGTCCATTTTCATTTTGAATTTGTGTTTGCGATAAAACCTACAAATACCTACATTTTCCCACTGTGGTGAAAACTTCATTATTTTGGTCATTGTCTTTCCTTTTTTGGGAGTCATCCCTTGCTGTGGAAAATGTCCTAATCTTGATGTACACACACACACACACACACACACACACACACACACACACACACACACACACACACACATATATATATATATATATATATATATATATATATATATATATATATATATATATATATATATATATATATATAATGACATATGTTTATTAAAGACATACTATCCCCAAAGTTTTTGGTCCTCTGTCACAATACACCAATTGCAATCACCATATTTCAGCCTACAACAAACACCAAACAATTCGGTTTAATTTGTAATCACCGTAAGTGCCACTTTATCTAAAAAAATAAAATACAACAGAAGATGAAGCATTGCAATTGACTGGTCTTATAATGACGTGACGAAGCGTTATGTTATACTTAATGACGACTCGAACGGTTTTACAATGACCAGAGCACCTGGATATGCGTAATTTTGCGTAATTATTTCAAGAGTTTTTACTTTTTATTTTTACTAAGGGTGACGTGACAGGCTTTACAAATTAAGAGCTAAGATGACAGTGGAAAAAATATATATATTATTTTGCTGTATAAAGCTATTTATTGAAGCAACATTTATTTTGTTATAATAAAATAACTACGTATTGAGGCAACATTTATTCTGTTCTTTAAAATAACTATTTCTTGATGTAATATTTTTATTCAGTCGATAATACTCCTTGTGGTTTTATTTCTGTATTGTATCCTGGAGTTTACTTACGAGCGAGAAGGATAAAATCGGAAACTGACAAACTCAAGGACAACTTTTACGTCACCTGTCGTAACGAGTAACGTAGGAAACTGATATAAAACGAATTAAAACAAATTACCTCTAGCATAATATCGTATAACTATTATCACCTGTTTATACAAAATGAGGTGTTTCAAACTTCTTTTTGCGTGAGTACACGTAACAGAAAATCGTATTATTATTATCATCTGTTTATGCAAATAGAGGCTTTTTCAAACTAATTTTTGCGTGAGTACACGTAACAGAATACGGTATCATTATTATCACCTGTTTATGCAAAAAGAGACTCTGGAACCTTCCCTTTGCGTGAAAGCAAACTTTGTTTGAGCTCAAGCAATGTCTCAGGTATATACCCACCCTGTCAAACCTTGTTTAAGCCCTTTTGTTTGCGCAAGCAAGCCCGAGTGTGTTTGCAAACCTTACGCTCCCGTCTCTCTTCGCTAACAGAGCTTCATCGAGTTACTCAAACATATTCAGACAATGTAAAACACGAGAATGATATGGACATAGACCTACGCTATATTTTTCCATGCCGGATTTTTCGTCCTGGTGGAATGAAGAGGAAAACTGACGTCATGTTTGTAGTGGCTTCATCTTCAATTTCTCGGCAGCTGAAAGTATCAAGAACAAAGGCGACTGGAGAACTGCGCCAACATTATGGAGTTTGGAGTCAACACTTTTAAACATATTTTTCCCCGGGGAGAAATATGTTTAAATATGTTTGAATACGTTGGGGTGTTATTGCAAGACTTGAGAATTACGATACGAAGATGATACTGAAAGGTGAACGCGTGTTTGCTTCTTTAAACACGAAGGGGTAAAAATACGATGATGGATTTGCCCAATTCTTTTTCCAGTATCGTCTTTGTGTACTTAAAGTAAACGTTAGCTAAAAATGTGGGTATTGAGTCTTGGATGTTTTCTCTCTCTCTCTCTCTCTCTCTCTCTCTCTCTCTCTCTCTCTCTCTCTCTCTCTCTCTCTCTCTCTGTATTTTATAGACGTTCTACTTTATGTACGCTTAAAAATAATCATTTCATCTCAGTGGATACGTATAGATAAATGATTTGCACTTTTTACACAGTACCTATGCAGTGTTTCTTATATTTCATATAAATAACAACAGGAAAGTGTTACTTTTTTGTGTTTGCCGTACCAGACAAAAGCAAGAATTCTAGCGTTACTCTTTCTGTTTCCGTCCTTTAAATTAAACGTTCAAATAACTGTAAAGTTTGAAATTCAACTCTACAATTATCTACACGTTTAATCTAAAGGATATGAATGGAAAGAGTAGCATATGAACTGTTGCTTTTGCTGGATACAACAGACACAAAAACAGTGACCCTTCAGTGCTATTCCATATGTAAACTAAGAGAAACATTACATAAGTATCCTGTAAAAAGTGAAAACAGTTTATCGATAAGTATCCAGTGAGATGAAATTATTACCCTTAAGTACAGTAAGTAGGGCGTCTGTAAATTATATAATTGTTGGGTTGAATTTCACAGAGTCAGGGTCCCATATTTAACCTGTGTTGACCTTTATTAGTGAGGCATTTGCTCAAGATGTGAGGAAGGCAATTGAAGATCGACAAATGCACGGCTGTCAGGATCTGAAGAAATCCCGTGTCAAATTTGGTGATACGATGCTCATGGTGTCATTGGTTGGAAGACCAAAGCGAATAAGATCATTCTAGATATGGGACAAGTTTCAAGGGAATGGAAAGGAGGAGAATCGTTTGTCGTTTGTATAAGGGATAAGTTGATGGAGGTGACTTTGAGTTTTAACGAGGTATAACATTAGCCTTAATATGATGGGTGAGTAGTAAGGTACGAATTTGACGGAGAAAGTCAGACAGATGAAAGAAGGACTGATAGGGGAGGAGAAGTGTGGGGTCAATCAAGCGTTTATTATAAAACAGATGTGCGGAAAGTTTAGGGGAAAAAGGAAAATGTGGAGGTTGTATGGCATGGAAGATACTTTGCTGAAACCAATTTGAAATTCTTACCGTAAAGGTGAAACGTTTGGTAGAATTGTTTCAAAGGTGAGTGACCGGTTTGGTGTGAAAGTGGATCTGAGACATACTGATTTAATATTTTTAAGACTTAAAAAACCAGCAAAAGAAAATGAATTACAGGCGCAAAGCTTTGAGAGAGAGAGAGAGAGAGAGAGAGAGAGAGAGAGAGAGAGAGAGAGAGAGAGAGAGAGAATAATAACAAAACATGAAATTACGAATTCTTAGATGAGGAGAAGAGTAATCTGCGGTCCTTTGTGAATTCCCCAATTTTTCCAGCCTTTTGTGATACGAGCAAGTCTGACAGAACTTAAAATAAAACCTAAATTTCGCGAAGGAAACCTGAAGCGCTCTTGAGGTATGCTCTCAAAACACAAAAGACAAGCGATAAAAAGTCTATCACTCAGGAATTTCGCTGAAATTTGATAAATTTATTAAAAAAGGACACAGAAAGAAAAATAGCACTTCGACCTTTTGTCAAGAAATCACACACACGAAAGAGACGTCGGACTCACAGTAAAAGCTGAATCACGGGCCCCGGGCTAAAGTATTATATTGTCTTCTAGTCAAGTAATTGTTAATATTGATATTTCATTGTTTGGTTGAGCCGATGCCATAAAATGCTGATTCGTCCCCCTTTCCCAACAAGCTTCTCCTAGTCTCCCTCCCCCCCCAACAACAACATCCAACCCCTAAAGTTGATCTCTGTCATAGTGTACAAGTGTAGTAGGCATTGGTTGGCTGTGAGGAAATATAACCTCCTTGGTTGGTTGCGTGGACTGGCTATTGAAGTTGGCTGGGTAGACTGGGTATTTGGGAAGTGGGGTAGTGTGGGAGGCTTTAGGGGATTGGTATCGGAGGGGGAGGGCAGTAAACCGCCTCCCTTAAAAACCCAAGTTTATTCAGATGTGGTCTGCGGATACTTGTTCACCGGAGAAACGCCAATAAAAATGATGATTTTTACATGTGAGGTTCATCTTCACCTTATTTTTTATATTTTCTCTTTGTCCCTCTTTTTTCTCTCGCAGCGTGACTTCGTAGAGAAGAGGTGATAGAAGAGAAGAGTAAAGAGAAAGTGATGAGAGAGTGAGGATTCGTCTCTTTGATTTGCTTTTCATTTAGTTATTTTGCTTTCACTTTTGCCATCTCCCTTTATCCACCTTTCTATTTCTCTTCCCTTTTTATCTCCTGGTGTTCTTTCTCCTCTTGTGTGTCCTTTATTCTGTCTCTTTCCTGTTTGCTTTTTCTCCTTTCATTCCCTTCCCACCTTCTTTCCTTCCTTCTCCTATTGCGCTTTTAATATTCTATTCTTGCTTCCTTTATAATTGTCATTCGCGCTCTTTTCTCTGTGTTTTTCCATATCCTACCTCTCTTTTCCTGCTTCTTTAACCAAGAATATGCTATACTTCTACCTTTCCATAATGTGGGATAGTTCCCCAGTGCTTTGAATATCAAGTGAGTGCTTTGCAGAAACGGAAATTACCTTACTGTTGTACAGAGCAGGTTCAATAACTAATAATTAATTTAAAAAAATGCACACATTTAGGATTTCAGTAACACTGAAATTTTCTTATATCAACTGACACAGTTTATTTGACTTCTGCCGAAACTTGAATTACCTTACTGTCACATATAGTAGGATCAATTAACTATTTATGTATTCAGACGAAAAATCGGTCTAATATAAGATTTCAATAAAATCGGAGTTCATTTATACCAAGTGATACTGTTTATCTTAATTCCTAAGACTAATTATACACGCACATACACACCCTTACACACACACATACACACACTCTCTACCTCTTTTTCAAGTTTTGAATTATTTACTATCTGTGAACTATTTATGTATTTATAAAAAAAAGTGGTCTGTATACGATTTCAGTAACATCGCAATTCAGTTATACCAAGTGATGCTGTTTACCTTAATTCCTAAGACTTTTTACACACACCCATACACACACATATACTCGTATACACACTCTACCTCTCCCTTCAGGTTCTGTCTTATCCACTATCAGAAGCGCAGAGACTGTCTCTTCTTTATCATACTTGTTCACTGTCGACGACGGGAGTGGCCACGTCAAAAAAAGGCCTTTGATGTTTACCGCAGAAAAATTTAGCGTACCCTGATCGCTCCCTTGCGATCTCTTTATTAACTCAGCACAGTTAAGACAAATTGAAGCTCACATCTCTCTCTCTCTCTCTCTCTCTCTCTCTCTCTCTCTCTCTCTCTCTTTATACTCAGCACAGTTCGAAGAAAAATGTGGCTCATCAACCTCTCTCTCTCTCTCTCTCTCTCTCTCTCTCCCCTCTTGATCCTTCTAATCTCTTTATTAACTCAGCACAGTTCGAAGAAAAATGTGGCTAACATCAACCTCTCTCTCTCTCTCTCTCTCTCTCTCTCTCTCTCTCTTTTTTTTGAGCCCATGCAGCTTTTCCTCTTCATACCCTCTTTCTCCCTCTCTCTCCCTCTCCCTCTCCCAACCCTTCCTCTCTCTCTCGCTTTTTGAACCCATACAGCTTTTCCTCTTCATACCCTCTTTCTCCCTCTCCCTCTCCCAACCCCCTCCTCTCTCTCTCTCTCTCTCTCTCCGCGTTGCCCTAACGCGTCGTGAGATTATTAAAATCCCGAATTTTGCTAAAAATTGTCGCATTTTCTCTGGAGAGTCTGCCATTGTCGCTCTATTAGTTACACGTTGTGGTTTTTCTAAAACGAGTAATTGCGGTGATTTAACAAAAGGATCTTAATTACCGAGAAGCCTGAGACACACGAAAGCTGTTAAGTCATCTCAAGATCTTTTTTTCTTTTATTTTTTATTTATTTCAATTTTTTTTTTACAGTTTGTGCATTGTCTAAAGTCATTTTCGCGTCTTTTGTTTTATTTCGGAACTTGAACTATTTTTTTGGAAGGCGTTAGTTGGTGCATTCTTTGCTTTACGAGCTCAGATGACTTATAAAGAATTATTAAAAAGTAAATAAAAATTATAAAAATAAATAAAAAAACAAAACGAAAAATCCGGTGATGATCTGACGCCTCTCATGGTCAGAAGAGACGACTCAATTCAATATCCCTTTTTTTTTTTTTTTTTTTTAGGTAGAGTCCGACGGAAGGGGAATTTAATGGCTGAAGGAAATATGTAAGAGGCTTAAATTGTAAGGAACTGGTAGAGTCATCTCTGAGAGGAATGAAGACTATATGATGTGGTCGGAAATATTAATTTCTGTCAGTTTTAATAATTCTCTGTGACCCTTGACCTTTCCAATCTATCTTCTTTAACAGACGTAAGGGAGGAAACACGGTGACAAAACATAAGCTTCTTTTGTTTTCAGTAATATGCACACATACACACACACACACACACACACACACACATATATATATATATATATATATATATATATATATATATATATATATATATATATATATATATATATATATATATATATATATATATCTGTATTTGTGTGTGTGTGAGAGAGAAATTATTAAATCGAATGAAGCTGAATTTCACATCTAATATGCCAACCAAATACGTACTCATATAAAATAGTGCTTATGATAGAGTAACACTAATTGGAAAAAATATGATTATACCGTTTTCATAAAAGACCAATTAAAGCAAAAATATAAAGAGTATAATTCTGGTTATCCAAGAGAGAGTATACCTTTATAACATAAGAATGATCTTAATTCAATCCAGTGTATGCCCGGGGGTTGGAAATTATCTCAGATTAGCTCCAGAGACGAAATTGGAAAAGATGATCACAAACGCCGCCTGGTCTTGAAAACCCGTACATTAAGAGTGTCATGGCGCTAATGAAGTCGTAAGCTAACCACCGGGAAAATAATAATAATACCTTTTCGGCAGTCGTTCTCTTATTATTATTATTATTATTATTATTATTATTATTATTATTATTATTATTATTATTCTTATCACTTACTAACACCGACGAATTTCGTCAATTTCGTTTGTCTGTGGCTTATAAACAACCCCAGTTATTAGTGTTAATTTTCTTCTATCGTATCTCCTGCGATATCTTTGTGGAATAATGGACTTTGTAATGAAAAGTAATTGTTACTAGGCTGGCCTGTACCTGCTGGATTGCAGCTAAGGTTTGTTTTTGTTAATTTGCAAAGTTATTACCTTTCCTATAGGTAAACAATTCTGTGTATACTTAAACAGAGATATACTTTCACATAAGAACGTATGTATGTATGTATGTATGTATGTATGTATGTATGTATGTATGTATGTATGTGATCACATAACTTTTTTACGTATAATTTAGCAGAAAATACCTGTATCCTTTCATTGAAGAGATGATGATGATTATTTTAGAACTTTCAGGTATAATCTATTTGTTTTTATAATGAACATAATTTGAAGTGAGACATATTTTCCACGTCATATGAATTCATTAAAGTTTAATCCTGACATTTCAGAACAATAGATCTTTAATGGGACGCCCATTCTAAACCAACATAATCCCTCATGACATAAAGATTGTCCGTCTAAGTAAGACAGTCGTGTCAACCAAAAGTAGAAAAACAAGAAGAAAATGAATGTAAACAAACCATTCTTCTTCTTCTTCTAAATTCCGCGTAGGCCTGAGCTTCAGAGGCATCCAAGCCTATAGCTCTTCTTTCTGCCTTCTCGGGGTGACAGTTGGTGTCACCGCAGTGTCCACAAACAATTTTTTTTTTTGTCCATTTTTCGTGAGCCTTTTTGGTAGAGTAGGGTGTTGGAAGAGGGATTTGGAGGGGGGGTTGTTCTAAATCATACAGTAATCGATCACTTATAGACGGGTCTGGTTTGGTTGCGGTCTGTCGTCAGCCTCTTGAGAACCAAATGTATTGTGTATCTGTTGGTTTTCGTGTTTGGAGCAAACTCCTGACATATCCATCTTTTGTTGTTCGTTTGTTTTTTGTAGACAGTTCTTGGCTAAAGCAAACTTGTGAGGGGCCCATCTATGTCAATTGTTTTGTTTGTTTTTGTTTGTTTCTTTGTTTACTTGTAGACAGTGCTCTTCCAAATCAAACAAAGAGAAATCGAGGATTATTTTCATTGAGTAACATTATTCGTTGAGCAAGTAATGTTTCTTTTAAGGAACATCGGAGGTAATTCACAAATATGAACAATCACTTAAAAAATCGAAATAAGTTTCAGTATTTTTTATATGTAATTATCTTGAACTACTCACTTAAAGTAACCATTTATGGTGTTGGCAACATCAAACACCGTCATCTTATCATTATTTAAGAGCAGCAATATCTCTCAAGACTTTCTAAAGCTAATTCTTACTTGATTGCTAATTCTACTTAATTCTCTTATTGCAAAACCTATAATTATTTTTTCATTATTTTATTATCTATTACCTTCACCTAATTCTCTTCCCTCCTTTCGCCTTTTTCTCATCAATTTTCTATTTTGCATTTTTGCAGGGTTCCGTAGCAAGAGATTGCCATTATTAGTTTGTTACTTGTGGTGCGCACAGACTTAGAACCATGCTCACAAAAATGAAGCTTTTTCGAAGATGGTCAAATATCTGTTGGTTGTGAAGAGTTCTTAGGTTCATAGTTAGCAGAAGGGTCAGTTCTGCCACAAGGCCGGGGTAATCTGGCTCATTTTCCCAGGTTGCTCTTTTGAGTGCACCAGAAACTCACATCAGGTAATCTCGAAATTATGACTTTACTGATTGTATACTATTTGTTATTTCTTTGTAAAAATCGTTATTTTGATACTTATATCATTATATAAATGTGGACGCTTATAATTAAAGAAGACCTGTAGGTAAAGACCATTTACATAAGTTAAAGCACCGTGTACTGACCTAAAACATTATAAAATTCAGTTTTATTGAGAGATCCAAACGTGCGGTTGCTTGCACTGACGTCTATCAAGTATCAGAGCAATTTCTGTATCATATCTAACCTTGCATACCTTCTGCATATAAGCCAGCATCTAGAGAGAGAGAGAGAGAGAGAGAGAGAGAGAGAGAGAGAGAGAGAGAGAGAGAGAGAGAAACTGAAAGTACCAAGCTTAATGGAGGATCTCACGGATAACAGGAATCTGAGCGTTTCTGTTCTTGAACGCAGAACCTCTTTTTGTTCTTCCGTCGTGATTTATAGGCTCCTCGAAGCTCTTGCTGATGATTGCTGCTGATAGTGTCTGCTATTACACGCCCATAATAACAGCCTCGGGGGTGATTTCACACCGAAAAGGTAAGAGGCAAACATGCAAGACTCGTTAGCACTGCCGGCTTCTTTGTAGAATATGGCAAACGAATCATGCTCACAAAAAAATTGCAAAAAGAATGGGGAAAGGTATGTCATAGTTTGTATGCAATCAGCATACTTTTTGTGCTTTGGCCTGCCTTCGAGGTGATGATAAAATACGTGCTGAAAATAATAATAATAATGTTAAGAAAAGCTAAAAAAAAAACATATTTTCAATCACAGGCAGATATATGTCCAACCTAACCACTAATCTCACCCCTTGAAGGAGAACAGCAAATCAGCTTATTATTCAGAGGATGAACCCTATTCAATGGAACAAGCCCACAGGGGCCATTGGCTTGAAATTCAAGCTTCCAAAGAATATGGAACATATAAAAACAAAGCTGAATTTAGCTCTATTGCTGGGAAATACAAATTTACGTAAACTCCACATAAACAAGGTTAGAAGGGACACTCTCTACCTTTGTTTCCATTTCACTAAACCAAGTCATCTTAGGTATGGGTCTGCAGATTTGAAACACGTCAGAAAACCCAATGGCTCGTGATAAGAATAAGTGCTTTTTTATTTATGTTCTCTTGTCATACTGAGAAGTTGCTGAGTGGATTTACGTTCAGGGGTTAATGCAAGAAGAAAGTTGCACTTTTTTCTTCTTTATAAACGTGTACTTAATGGAACTATGTAATGTAATACGAAGGAGGTTATCAAACGTAGGGAGACAATACTAAGATGCAATCTGCACTGCTGACAAAGTAAGATTACCTATTCTCTCTCTCTCTCTCTCTCTCTCTCTCTCTCTCTCTCTCTCTCTCTCTCTCTCTCTCTCTCTCTCTCTTTCAGATGGTAAAAAGTTATCTCCATCTTTGTTTGGGTACAAGGACAAAATACTTCCAGTTATTGGTTGTAATGTTTTAACAATTAATGTCAACACAATGCTTTTTTTATGAATTAGCTGAAATAATAGACATTACTTAGATTTTATAGCTCATTTTACAATTATTTTCGATCATAAATTTGACGTACGAAGGAATTATTTCCAGATTTCTTTGTGATAAATCAATGATGATTTTATTGAGACTTGTTTCACCAGGAATAACATTTTTAGATTATTATTATTATTATTATTATTATTATTATTATTATTATTATTATTATTATTATTATTATTATTATTATTATTATTATTATTATTATTATTATTATATTATATGATTATTAATTATTATTATAATTTTATTGAGAGCTGTTGCACCGGGAAGAATGGTTTTTAATGAATTATTATTTTTCAAGACTGATTAAAAACACCGAAGCAAAAAGAGTAAACAAATAAAAAAATAACTCAAATGTCACTGATCTAGAAGCCAACAGTGACGTAGCATTTGAACATCGCAATTTTAGTGAGTAGAATCGAAGATAGTTTCTGACCCATGATCATAATGTCTGTTGAATTGTTCCGAGAAATTCGTTTGTTCATTACTCTTGACGTAACACCATCGTAGACAATCGATACCAAAGGGTGACGCTAGTTAAACCAATCATACGAGCAATACGTTAACTTTAATGAGAAAATCAGATCCAACTGAAAGCTCAAAAAAGACAAGAAAGAGGATGACAAAAGGCGATTTTTAATTCTGTGGTGTTGCTAACTTTAGGTTATTGTTTTTTCTTATTACTTGGATGTGAACTTTTTGGATGGTCTCGTTGACGCGCATGTGCACTTTGGATATTGGGTTTAAGAATGATTTCTGTTACTCTATGAACTGATAACATATATTTATACATATATGTATATGTATAGGATAGTGTATATATATATATATATATATATATATATATATATATATATATATATATATATATATATATACATATATATATGTGTGTGTGCTTGTGTGTGTGTCTGTATGTATGCATGTAAGTATAAAACGGCTGACGTATGAGGACTTTGAAATCCTTTAGAAATATTTCTAATAAGGAGATGAAGTCGTACACGACAAAACCAATATTTAATCACGTAACGAATTTGAGAACCCCATTCCGCAAAGTCTGAATGAGAACTTCAAAGAAGAAGAAGAAGAAGAAGAAGAAGAAGAAGAAGAAGAAGAAGAAGAAGAAGAAGAAGAATGAATTCTCCTCGTGAAAACAGTACGCGGAGAGTAAGAGACTTTTATTTGACGTAATGAAGTAGTCTCGCGTGGTCATGAATGGACCAGGACCACTTAGCGATTCGGAGCACGAAATCTCCTTGGGACCTCCAAGAACCAGTTTTGTGAGTCTGGAAACGGGATGGACGACTTTAGTGCGCTTGAAAAAGGGCTCCGGTTTTTAATCCGTGGCTGGTCAGCATCTCTCTCTCTCTCTCTCTCTCTCTCTCTCTCTCTCTCTCTCTCTCTCTCTATATATATAGTTCCTCGTTGGGCGAGTCGGTATATATATATATATATATATATATATATATATATATATATATATAATCGGCTATATATATAGTTCGAGTCTAAGTAACCGGCCAATGAACAAAATTAAAGCCTTTTTGAATTTTATTTTTTCGAACATGATGATAGAAATTAAAATAATTCTTAATATAATGTGGTTATTCGGTTTAATAATGCGGCATAAGTAACGCCCTTTTAATTTTATATCTTATACTGCCCTTTATTATTTTCATTAATTAATTTGCTAAATAACCAGATATTTTTCAACCTTAGCCAACAAAGGAACGTGAAATAAAAGCAATTCAATTGTACTATCAAAACACTAAAAATTGCCAAACCCTAGAGAGCTGTTAATCAACATCAGTGGTCTGGTTAAATATCATTTGTACTTAACATTTTAAACCGAATAAGCAATATATTAATTTTGTTAATATATATATAATATAACCTGTGGCATATTCATATTCGAAAAATAAAGGATAATCAAAAGGCTTTATGTTCCATGTAAACAAAGGGCATATATATATATATATATATATATATATATATATATATATATATATATATATATATATATATATATATATATTATGTCTGTGTACATGTGTGCATATATATTTAGAGAGAGAGAGAGAGAGAGAGAGAGAGAGAGAGAGAAAATGGTGTTTCTCTCTCTCTCTCTCTCTGCTTTCTCTCTCTCTCTCTCTCTCTCTCTGAAACCCTGGACCGTGACGCCCATTTCTGCTATCTGAGAATAATAGACATCTTTCATTCCATCTCTTTAGTTATCTAATTACGTCTCTCTCTCTCTCTCTCTCTCTCTCTCTCTCTCTCTCTCTCTCTCTCTCTCTCTCTCTCTCTCTCATCAGTAGTGTTATTATATGCATAGAAAACCAATCTGATTCATAGTAGGTGAATGTTCAATGTTTTTTAGGGTATAATGTGATTCTGGTGAATGGAAGTATATACATGATATGTTTTCAAACTTGCATGAGAGGATTACGAAAGGTTGTACACATATTCATAAACAAACATAGACACGTATGCACACACGCAAACACATTCCAATAATTGTTGTTCTTGCAGGAGTAAAAACTTCGAATAAGTGGACTTTAAGTTTCACTGGCTGCTTTGTCTGATGTGTTCTTATAAATTTGGAGTAAAATCGTCTGCACTAATTAGAATTACCCGATAATTACTTGAACACTTGTGAGAATGTACCTGTTATTGTTGATGTACTAGGCTGTGACAATGCCGTGTCTTGCTAATAACCTAAATTTAAAGACTATACTTGAGAACTTCAACACATTCCTTTCAAGAATGATCAAATCTTTTCTGCTTGCAGTTGAAATAAAGCAATTTCTTCCTCTCTGTGACCTTGAATATTCCCTCCACATGCAATTAATCCTTCTCTCCTAATGCGTTTCCCTCCCACGGCGTCTGGAGATAATCCAAGCTAATGTCTCTTTGAGATTTTTTTTAAGTTCTTTGGACGTCATCATCAGCCAACCATGACTTTCTATGTCTGTTAAAAAGGGACAGGGAAGATAATCTTCTGTCTGTCTTTCTGTCTGTCTGGCTGTTAGTCTCTCTGTCATCTCTCAAAATAAGGGGACAGGGCAGATACGTGTCTGGTTGTCTGTTTGTCTGTCCGTCATCTCTCAAAAGAAGGGGATAGAGTAGATACCCCTCTGTCTGTCAGTCCGTCATCTCTCAGAAGAAGACAGAGCAGATACGCTTCTGTCAGTCTGTCCGTCTGTCTGTCACCTCTCAAAATAAGGAGAGATAACAGATGTCTCCCAGGCCGTCCTCTCTCAAAAGAAGAAGACAGAGCAGGTACGCTTCTGTCTGTCTGTCAGTACTCTCTCAAAAGAAGGAGAGAGTGCAGATACGCCTCTGTCTATTTGTCTGTCCTTCAGACCTCAAAAGAAGAAGACAGCAGATGTGCCTCTGTCTGTTTGTCCATAATCTCTCAAAAGAAGGGGACAGAGCAGATACGCCTCTGTCTGTCTGTCCTTAGCCTCTCAAAAGAACGCTGTGCATTTTACGATCCGTCTCTCGTGACCTTCAAAACTCGATTAATGTTTTGTTTGGGTTTTGCCGAATGAAGCCTTTGTTGTTTTTCCCTGAATTATTTCCTGTTTTTATGTCTCGTGTTCTTCGAATGGTCGAGAGAATTTCCGTGTTATCTGATTACTCTGCTATCTGATTATCTGAATTGGGTTTTTAATGGTTGGGGAATATTTTTGCAGATTGGAGGTCTTATTCCGTTTTAACTACTGAATTTTTAATTTTTTTATTTTAATGACGTTTTTCATAATAAATAAGACTTCAGAAAGATAGTCAGGAATTAAAGATGTTTTTTCATAGTCTTGTATTTTTTTAAGCAAGATTTCGGTATACCAAAGTCTAAAAGCAAAAAGATTCTTTCTCTGTTGTTGCCAACATTAAAAAAATTGTCCATTTTTCTTGCTTCCTCTTTCCATGTTACTTTACTTTCAGTGTAATACTCACGTATTCTGAAAGGCATCCCTTATAACTCATTAATTTATCGTTTTGCGGCAAACTAATAACATCACATCTATAACTGATTCAATATTAATTCTAAAGAAAGAATAAAAAACAAAAAATTTTAACTTTCTTTTCCTTTCGTTGATTCTCGTAGTGTTATACTACCATTAGCCTTTGAAACTACTGGAAAACTTATTATTTTGTAACAGCAGATGGGATCTGTTAAAATTCAAATTCAAAACTTTATTCATATGAATACAGTTAGCAAACATATACAAAAAATACAAAAAAATGTCTAAGTAACGACAGAGAAAAGTAAGCCTGGCTTGTACAGTATATATGCACTTATTATTATTATTATTATTATTATTATTATTATTATTATTATTATTATTATTATTATTATTATTATTATTATTATTATAATCATTCGTCTGGAACAACCCTGTGGGCCATGAACTTCCAGATTAAGCTTTCACAAAACAGTATCTATGGGTGAAAAGATGGGCAAAGACAATAAATACCCAATTAAAAAAATAAATAAATCGAAATGGATAAGCAGATGTATGGACAGGAAACTTTTCCGTAGCTCTCTTTAACACTGGCAAGTAAAGAAAAGTAGAGAATTTCTGTTCAGGTGCTCATGAGTAGTTGATGATGGCCATGTACTTTCAGTATTTGCAGCTCAGGTCATGAAATTTCCCTGTTCCTTCTGTTCGCTTGAGTGAACCTTTTGTAAACTTACATTTTCTGTTTTTTGTAATTCAAGTTTTTATTATTTTTCTTAAACTGAATGAAGGTTGTCTTTCAAATCCTTCTTTATTTTTGCAAATCAAGTTTTTTCCTCTTTTTCGAATCTGAATGAAATTGGCTCTTCAGTTTTTATTCGCTTTCCTGGGAAGAACAAGCAGAATAGGATGAAGGCTAAGAAGAAAGAACAAGCAAGTATGCAAATTAGCATAATTATACGCTCCTTCCTTTAGTCTTTTTCGTCAGTAATTAGCGTTACACGAACAATTTCATAGGTAGCTCTTTGTTGACCAAAGTAATTGCATTATTACCTGTGAAAGGAGCAACATGCAAAAATTATTAATGGAATAATTACGAGAACACAACATGGCATCATGTTCCATGCTAAGATAACAGAAGCGGTAATTAAACATCCTGATGAGCTGAATGATTTATAAATGCATGGCTATTAAAAACTGTATTCTCTTCAATAATGTCTTCATTACTGAGGTCAGATTAATTTGAGACGAAGGATAATGAATAGTCCTTTTTTTATTCTTTTTTTTTTTTTTTTTTTTTTTTGCAAAATCCTTCCATTAGCATATGCCTGAATAGGAGTCATACAAAAGATCTTACAAGGGAAGATCTAATCTGCTTGGCTTGTGAATGCTCCATATAGATTGTCAATTCTGTCTCAAAGGAGACCCGGTTTGTATCGTTCATGGTTACTTAGCAAATCTGCCTCGTCAGAAACGAATATCATTTGCCTGTCTGAAAAATCGCTGTTTTGTCTTTAAATATTTAAAAGTAATTACTGTAGTCCTACTTTCTACTAATAAATGAACAATTATTTTCTTAAGATCCCGCCCTCTCTATCTCTTTCTCTCTCCCTCTTGAAATCTCGACAATAATTTTTGTGTTTCAAAAGGGCAAAAGCTAACCGCAGGCCTTTCTCTGATATCATAAATTGTTGGACGAAAAATTTACTTTCTTTTTTCATAGAAATTATTTCTTTGTTGTCCACATAGCTAACCCTTGTCAATGTTTATTCTTGCAAGGTCATGTACCTACATTTGTCACCATTTGGCAGGTGATAATTGCAAAAATGGGTTACGCTTTGCACAATATACTAATCCTCATCACACAAAGGTGGATTGATATGTGAATGGCTTTAGGATTCCAGGAGAACTTGCTGTCAATAATATCTTTTTAATGTCTACTTTTTTTCTCAGAATGAATCAAGGTATTCGAACGTCTGTTGCTTTAAGAGGAATCTAATTTCTAAAGATTAATAGCCAATTTTGCCTCCTCTTCTATATAAAAGATCGACCAGTCAATTCTTTCAGGATACAAGTGTGGGGATTGAGGATACAAGTGTAGGAATTTAAGATACAAGTGTGGGTATTTGGGATACAAGAGTGGGGATTTAGGAAACAAGATTGGGAATTTGGGGAATGTGGGGAGTTATGATGCAAGTGTGGGTATTTGACATACACGCACGGGTATTGGGATATAGGTGGGTGATTTAGGATATAAGGGTTGGGATTTGGGAAACAAGTGTGGTGATTTAGGATACAAGTGCAGGAATTTAGGATACAAATGTGGTACTGGATACAAGTGTGGGAATTTAGGATACAAGTGCCGGTATTTGGGATAAAAATTTTGGGACTCAGGATAAAATTGTAACGTTTTGGGATACAAGTGTGCGTATTTAGGATACGTTTTGGGATTTGGGATACAAGTATTGGAATTTAAGATATATAAATGTAGGTATTTGGGTACAAGTGTGGGGATTTGTGATACACGTGTTGGGATTTGGGATGCAAGTGTGGGAATTTAGGATACAAGTGTGGGAATTTGAGATACAAGTGTGAAGATTTAGGATACAAGTGTGGATATTTGAGATACAAGTGTGGGATCTGAGATACAAGCTTGGAATTTGAGATACAAGTGTTGAGATTTAGGATACAAGTGTGGGAATTTGAGATGCAAGTGTGGGGATCTGAGATACAAGTGCGGGATTTGGGATACAAGTGTGGGGTTTTGGGATACAAGTACCAGTATTTAGGATACAAGTGTAGAAAATTAGGACACAAGTGTGGGTATTTGGGGCACAAGTGCGGGGACTTGGGGATTTGGGATACAAGTGTGGGGATTTAGAATATAAGTGTTGGGATTTTAGATACAAATGTGGGGATTTGGGATACAAATGTGGTTATTTGGGATACAAGTGTGTGGGATTTAGTGTACAATTATGGGAATTTATTTGATCAGACTGCTTTGTTTGTGAATCTGAACAGCAGTTCTTGGAGGAGGGTGTTAAAAAAGTCATAATATTTAAGATAAAATTCTCGTTTATTTACTGGTTGAAATTACATTGTTTCTGTTCAACTATATAATAGTCTAAATTAATCCATTTGTCTCTTACATAAGAATCTCGTAGCAAGTCTTAAAAATGGTAATTTACCCATTTGGGATTAGATCGAACTACCTATAAACAAACCAAATAGAGTAAATGTAATAACTGAAGAGGAATTTTGCTAAATCTGATTAATTCCTTTGTATAGAACAATATCCTTCTTTCAGACATAATTCCTAATTTTGGTGCGTAGTCTCTTTTTCCTTCCCCTTCTCCCTTCACTTCTTTATTCGCCATTCTTCCTTGTCTATTTATTTATCTTTTAAATCACAACCCTTTGCTGTATATAGATTAATCAACTATTCCATGTTGACAAGTTTCGACGCATGCGCACCAGCTCATATGGGAAAAACGGCCTCAGGCAATACCTGGGAGTCTGAAGTATGACTCAATTAAAGAAAGTTATTGTAACTTCTTTCGCTCAGAACAGTCCTGAAGTCATAATGGGTGATGAGAAATGATCGTTCTTAGAGAAACTACTCCAGGAATAAGAACTGGAAGGTCTCAGCCCTAACGTACTTTGGCATTTAATGAAGAAGTACGATGTATAATTTTTGAACAATGGATTTGGTCAGTGTTAATTGTCTCATATTGTCTCATACAAAATAAAAGTGAATTTGTTTTATGATTGATGTTCATTGTTGTTGGTAATCCCTCATCATTTTATACTGATGGAGTCTTCGGTAAATGAATTAGAATCAAGTATATTTTCAAGCCCACTTTGGACTGAGCTTCTAGATATGAATCTTTTTTACTGACAGAACACTGCATATTTGTAAGCATGATATATGTAACATACATAAATGGAAATAATTTTAATGAAGGACCCAACGTTTATGGTAAATGCACAAAGCAGGAAGAAATAAAAAAAAAACTAGTTTGTATAAGTTCAATAAACACCAGTTAGCTTTCAAGCCAATGAACAAACAAAACCTCAGTGGTTTAATCTGATCTGAGATCATTTTTACATACTATTAACAAGTGTTCTTATATGTACTCCTTAATTTACCGGCGTATTATCACTACTTAATAATTATCTTTGGCTAACTGCAGAATACCAATTGTGAAATCTACGAAGAAGGTAGTGTACTGTACACATTAGGTATGCGAGACATATCTGAATTGAATTGGAAATGAAGGTAGAACTTTGTATTAGTGTTTTAGTGGGAAAACATTAGTGTGCCTTATAATCAATTTAGTAATCAAGAACTCCAGCTACACACACACATATACAAACAAACAACACACACACACACACACACACACATATATATATATATATATATATATATATATATGTGTGTATATATATATATATATATATATATATATATATATATATATATATATATATATATATATATTATATGCACACACGTGTATATATATATATATATATATA
Organism: Macrobrachium rosenbergii; assembly: GCF_040412425.1. Lineage (NCBI taxonomy): Eukaryota > Metazoa > Arthropoda > Malacostraca > Decapoda > Palaemonidae > Macrobrachium > Macrobrachium rosenbergii. Next base: position 31,398,426 of record NC_089754.1, on the reverse strand, counting down.
TATATATATATATATATATATATATATATACATATACATGAAAAAACGCTAAATCTAAAGCTACAAGCTATGAAGAATCTAAGGGCCTTCAATTTTTTTTTTTTTTTTTAGTAATAAGTACGACCAATGTCTTCAAATACTTTAAAATTCAAAAGATGAAAATAATTTTAGACTTATAAGGAATCACTAAATCCAGTTAAGTTAAATTTCTAAGTTTTCCAATTCATGGAAATTTCTTATTATCTGTCGTTTTACGTTATTTCCAACATTCTGTTGACACCAAACTTCACACTGTATCACACTTTATCACAATTCTAACCACAAACACAGCATATGTAAACAGTTGTTTACCAGGAGCTTAAAAAGAGTTTGAGTAATACGGTAGTGATTTATTGCCTCTGTCCATTTACTTAAGTGACTTTTTTTTTGGCTCTGAAGCCTTAATCTGGAATACCTACATATGGAGACATCTGCATAATTCCTTCATGTTTATGCAAAGCGAATTGACCCTAAAAGAGACATTCTTGAGGCGTTATATCCCATTATAAACTCGTCAAAACGACCCATAACCGAAGGGTTATTGGAAGAGAATGAATAATCCATAAGTGATTTACAACCAAGGGTTATGAATTCAGTATTTGCACCGTTTCTGGTCTGTAACTACACCTTGCATCATTCAGTTCTCTCTCTCTCTCTCTCTCTCTCTCTCTCTCTCTCTCTCTCTCTCTCTCTCTCTCTCTCTCTCTCTCTCTATATATATATATATATATATATATATATATATATATATATATATATATATATATATATATATATATATATATATATATATATATATATATATATATATATATATATATATATATATATATATATATATATGTGTGTGTGTATATATTTATATATATATATATATATATATATATATATATATATATATATATATATGTGTGTGTGTGTGTGTGTACACATTATATGTAAATATGTATATATATCTGTCTGTCCGTCTCTCTTTTTCTGTCCATCTCCCTCTCTCTCTCTCTCTCTCTCTCTCTCTCTCTCTCTTCGACAGCAATTGCTTCTGGTATTTTGATTTACCGCTCTCCGTACTTGGGAGGTGATAACCACCGAAGTCCAAGAACGGCAACAACGAGAACCCCATCAAGCATTAACCAGCAATTAACTACACCTGTCGATTGCAGCCTTGCACTTAATGACACTGTATCAGGTCACTTAGCCACTGTTTTATGACCGCGAAGTGCGTATATCAAAAGGTATGAAAGTTCTCTCTCTCTCTCTCTCTCTCTCTCTCTCTCTCTCTCTCTCTCTCTCTCTCTCACACACACACACACACACACACACACAAGTACTTCCACTATTGTATGGACTTAGTCACAGGCTTTGTAGCGCTACCCTTCATATATTTTGAATTCTCTCTCTCTCTCTCTCTCTCTCTCTCTCTCTCTCTCTCTCTCTCTCTCTCTCTCTCTCTCTCTCTCTCTCTCTCTCTCTCTCACACACACACACAAGCAGTTTTGTATGGGATATGGTCTAGGGCTGTTCAGCATTACCTTTCATAATTTTCTCTCTTCTCTCTCTCTCTCTCTCTCTCTCTCTCTCTCTCTCTCTCAACTCAACTAGCACATCAAAGTGTGTAAACACTGTCTTTGAGCCTAATGTACTTAGAAAGATTGATCTGAAATTCTCTCTCTCTCTCTCTCTCTGAAGGCCCGGAACAGCATCCATCACCCTCCAGATGAAATAAAAATCGCTGAGAAAAATTCCTCTTGGGCACAAGGGCACCGCCTGCGTGTTGTTTGCGCCCGTCGATAGTGTGAAATAAGGCATTGCGCAGGTGCAGCCTTGCATGACTTGCTCGGGCCTGGGGAAGGAAAAGAAAAAGAAAAAAGTGTTACATGTATGGTACGTAGAGGACGAAAACATGCTCGTTTTGTCCAAAAACAAATACGTGCCCAGGATATGCCCCCTGGGTAGGAATTTGTACCTTTCCGTCAGCTGACGTCGATTGGGTTCTCTCCCTTACGCTATAATACCCAGTGTTATGATTTAAACACTTTCACTGTCCTTTTGTGTTAAATCGTGTTCTTTACCCTAATCATTGATTACTTAGTTGTTTAACAAAATAAAAAAGAATCTATTTAATTATCTCCTCAAGGACGAGATATTTTGATACAGTAGAGTTGCCAAATAGTTAAAATAATAATTTCGACGATACTAAGTGATAAATTATCTTCATTCAATAGTTAAGGTTTGAACTTTAAGCTTGAATGATGGTAAATTTCCTAATGAAGAAATACGTAGTAAGGCTTGTATAATCTTTTATATTACTAATCAGAATAAATAGTTTCTTTATCCTGGAAATCTTATCAATTAAGGTTGAAAAGTCCTCAGCCTCTCCTGGCCCAGTCATGTTCTTAAATTGTCCTTGTCCCCAAAGTGACTTACGACAGCTATATACCTGAACCATAAACCGGGTACTTGAACTGTTCTTCGGTTTATTAGGGTTGCATAAATCTACAAGAACTGCTGGAAAATACTTAGGATTTCTGGGAAGCTCGCAGCTAAAATTAAACATAATTAATAGTTATTTAAGAACTAATACTTGTGAAATTAATCTAATTAGCTTTCGGAAAACCATAAAGTTCCTTGTTGAATTTTAGCGTTTTTCTCTCTTATATGAAAATTACATTGAATATAATTAAATTACTGGACAAAAGGAATTTCCTGATCCAGGGACATTCAAAATTGAACCGAGAAATATTGATAGAAAATTTTAAGTAATCCATTCGATGTTTTTTTTTTTTTACTTTCCCCTACTCATGCTGCAGAAACATAAGTGGCGCTGTGGATCTTTCGTTCAATTATCATAGCTCTATTGTATTTAAATGCTTTGTTTAAGATGTAGAAGTTTCTTGAAGGCATAGTGTGAATAAATTGAGAATTGGAATAACGTAATCAACATTATAAGAACTCAACACAGTGGTGTGACTAGTGATGGTAAAAATAGTAATAATAATAATGATCATAATTATAATGAAAATAATTATAAAGGCGTAGTTAGCATTGTAAGAGGAAAATAAAAAATAAGAAAAGTAATGATTAGAAATTAAACGTTTCTTTTTAACCCGAAAAAAGATCCATCATAGTATTATACTGTATACCTCGTGACGTCTGAAAAGTATTTTGCAAACGACGTTGATTAAAAACGATCCCATACATCACGCAGACAAAGTAAGAAAAGAATTAAAGAAAGAAAGAAAGAAAACTGTGGAAAGTGATTCCCACGAGTATGGAAGGTTACCACGGCCTCTGCCATACAAGAGCTAGCCCCGTTTCGTTCGTAATACAGTAGTTAAAATGCTATTAATCAGCGTCGGATTTCCATTGAGCGTATCTTGCGTAGGATGCCTAAGCCCTCAAATCCTTTTCAGTGGTAAGGATTCGAGGAGAGTTTTCGTGGGAATAAAAAGAAGAAGAAAGTATATCGTTTTTGGGAGTAAAAGCTGGAAGTAATTTAGAAATGAATATAGCTTGTTTTTTAAAATACACGTTACTCTATGTATAAATGAGATTGTGTTTAAGCAGAATGAATATATAAAGTTAAGCTATTAGCCTTATTCATACACGCACACATACATACATACACACATATGTATATATTCAGTATGTATATATATATATATATATATATATATATATATATATATATATATATATATATATATATATATATATATATATAATATATATGGTAACAAAATAATTGTATTTCAGGCTTTACGGTAATAAAGATAAGACCCAGTTTGTCTTTCCTTAATTCTTCAATAAATGTTTGGTACTTATTTTTTTTCGTGAGTTTTCAGAATTCTTGTCAATTAGAAACCTTGCTGAATTTGGCCATGAGTTTATTCTGTCGTCCACTAAAACCAATTCGGGCAAATCCTCGTACTATTATTAACGTTGCATATTCGTGAAAGCTCCCCATCATCAAAAATAATAGACAAATGCTAATATAAGAAAAACAAAATTAAGTAGCATATCATGCCATAGGTAAAAGGTACATGAATAAACACTTTGCGTACCCTGCACCTTCATCATTACTAAAATATGGTTTTCCTCGTCAGTGTTCTATAAGTAAGTGCATTATTTTTTTATGTTGTGTAGCCTAATGGTACAATGGAAGTCTCATTAGAGCTCCATTACTTAACAGTTTTCTTTTTATGTTTACAGTATCCTTGACCTTAAATTCTTTAGGGACACTTTTGAAATTTGTTTGGAATATTTTAGCCTGTTGCTTGAGGTAGAGAAGAAAAGAAAGAAGTACAAATGTCTATAAGCTAGGAATTATAATTTTTTTAAAATCTACAAAGTATCTGTAAGCAAATCATTATCTTTAAAATATAAAAAAAATCCTTAAATTACTTGAATTTAGTTGATTTCACTTCATAAATATTCATTCATATTTTTGAACTTCATGAACTCAGTCAGTCTTACTGTTTATCTGAACTCTCATTTCAAGAAATTTCTGACAAAGGTGTTGACTTCTAAGTTTCGTCTGGCCTTCAGAACAGTTTGTGAAAGTGAAAAAGCCTACTTTTCTTTTAATTTAATTTTATTTTTTCATATTGTAAGTAATTCTGTCAGTTGAGCGTTCCCGGTATTTCGCACGTCTCAGATTTAGGAAGTTATATTTTTATAAATTGTTATAAACTGGACGTCATTAATTCAGTTTTGGCACAAGAAAACATAAAAAGTAAACACTGAAATCGACAATATTCTTAACTTGAGAAAATACTCTGTATCCATACTTCACCCAAACTCACATTTTCCTCATCTATTTTTGAATGCAGGACATCTAAAATTTAGGACAAAGTCCAAGCACTGGGACCTACGAGGTCACTCAACGCTGAAAGGGAAATTGAAAGTAAACAGGTTTTAAAGGTGTAACTGGAGGAAAACCTCGCAGCTGCACTATAAAACAATTGTTAGGAGAGGGAGGAAAATAAGATGAAAGAAAGAGACTATGAATGGAGGTACAGCTAAAGGGATGGAAGGGGTTGCAGCTAGGGGCCGAAGGGACACTGCAAACAACTTTTATGTCTACAGTGCACCGCGTGAGGTGCGCTGACTGCACCGACCGGCCAATGAAGAATTAGAGAAAACTATTTCTGGTGACAGAAATTCATTTCTCGTTATAATGTGGTTCGGATTCCACAAGAAGCTGTAGGTCCCGTTGCTAGGTAACCAACTGGTTCTTAGCCACGTAAAATAAACCTAGTCCCTCGGACCAGCCCTAGGAGAGCTGTTAATCAGCTCAGTGGTCTGGTTAAAATAAGGTAAACTAGACTTAACTACCACCCTACGGCATATTTTTGAAGAGGTTCCCATTGACTCTTAGTCCACCAGGGTCCACTGATGAACTTGAAAACAAGTAACCACAACCTCCACCACTACTCTCAAAATATGAAATCCTGTTTCCACCCCGCTGTCATACCAAGCATGGAACCAGATGCGTTAATCTTACGCAAACAACGGCCCATATTAGGCGCTTTCTTTTGCTTCTTCCCAAAACTGGTTCCTAGGACCCCTATCAGGACTGATCAGCGGGAGGCTGAGGAGCGTAGTAGGATCAGATCCCGTCTTTAATCTCTCGATGTATCACAAGAAGGGGTTGGGAGAGCGATCGACATCGACTCCTTTTGTTTATTGTCGAGGGTTTGGATGCTGCCTCGTTTGCGTTTCATATGGAATTTTGTTCACTTATAATCAGGATGGAGCTGTAGAGTTTTGCTTATATACCTCGTTAGCCATACCATATACAAACGATGATTTATTATACACACGCCATACACACATACACAAATATATATATAAGTATATAGTGTATATATACGGTATATATATACACTATATATATATAAATATAATTTATATATATATATATATATATATATATATATATATATATATATATATATATATATATATATATATATGTGTGTGTGTGTGTGTGTGTGTGTGT
>NC_089754.1:31384883-31387383 GCF_040412425.1 Macrobrachium rosenbergii | reverse complement strand
TATATTATTAAGAACATTTGATGTGTATTTCATATCTCAAGGAAAAAAATATATCTATTATTATTATTATTATTATTATTATTATTATTATTATTATTATTATTATTATTATTATTATTATTTTCAAATGGTATTTCCAAGCGTTGTAGTGGAAATCTATAACTGCCTGACAAGGATTTATGTAATATTTATGTTTATTGGCTAAATTGTCTTTGCCCTCACACCTTTTCTAATTTACTAAGTTGGTCTCCATTCTTAAAATAAGGAAGTTGGCCATCACTAATGCTACTACTACTACCACTACTGGTACTGCTAGTGCTAACAGCTACTACTCCTACCACTAACATACTAGTTGCTAACATATTCGAATATCATTCGCATTTGCATACGTAAGATATTCACTGACATATACGCATATCTGCCGCATATCTTAAGCACACGTAAGAAATGCTGAGAATAACGTGCAGCAAGTGAGCATCATTATTTCTTGCCCTCTTCAACCGCAGAAAAAGAGCAAAAGAAACAGACGTGAAGAAAGAACGAGAAAAGAATGGTAATTGCGCGCGTTCAGCCATGCAGAGTTAATGGCGGTTCCCAAGGTGTGATATCTTGGTCAGGAGTCACATACTGAAGTTGATTCTCAACAGAATCTTACATGATATCTCCCGGACAAAGGAGTGAATTGGCCGTTTGAGAGAGATCGCTTAGAGGAATCGGCGCTAGATGGCGTTTTCTGCGTGCTTTTAGTGAATGGTTGAAATTTCATTGGAGGTTGTCGGTTCTTCTCTCTCTCTCTCTCTCTCTCTCTCTCTCTCTCTCTCTCTCTCTCTCTTTTCTATAACTCTCTCTCTCTTCCTCTTGTAAGGATGTATTTTTCTATATATATATATATATATATATATATATATATATATATATATATATACATGTATATATGTGTGCGTATATATACATGTGTATATATGTGTATATATATATGTATATATATATGTGTATATATATTTATCTATATAGCACATACACATGTGCGTATGTGCTATATATATATAAATATATACACACACATATATACATATATACACATACATATACATATACATATACATACACACATATATATATTATATATATATATATACATATATATATATATATATATATATATATATATATATATATATATATATATATATATATATATGTTTTGTGGTGTCGCTAGTGATCACCGGTAAACATTTTTTTTTTTAATTCTCTGAAGGAAACACAAAATTCTTCACATCTAATTGGCATTACATGTAAGCTCAGGATTTTTTCCTTGATCCAGTAGTGGTCACTTTCAAATTTAACTTGAATAAATACAACTGTGTGCGTGGAGAGAGAGAGAGAGAGAGAGAGAGAGAGAGAGAGAGAGAGAGAGAGAGAGAGAGAGATGTTCTCTATCCAAAAGCAGACACAGACAGATGTGCACATGCATATGAAGAGAGAGAGAGAGAGAGAGAGAGAGAGAGAGAGAGAGAGAGAGAGAGAGAGGTGTCATCAGAAAAGAAAACCTCTAAAACCAGCAAACCTGGAGAGAGAGAGAGAGAGAGAGAGAGAGAGAGAGAGAGAGAGAGAGAGAGAGAATGTAGCTTCTCTCTAGAACCAGCCTCAGGACAGGGGCAGTTACAGTTCCCATACTTTACAGAATGCATTACCATAATCAAACCTTTCCCAGTTAGGCAAGTCAACCCTGGTAATCTGCATTTGTTTACGGAATTTGGGAGGTGGTATCCCTTTCATTGAGGTAAACCGGCCCCTGTTCTTCTTAAAATCTAATTTATTTACGTTTCTTTACTTAATTCTAGGTGGTTTCGTGTCTAAGTCACCTAACCGGCGTTGATTAAGTTGATTTAGGCCTATGTTTATTTTTTTTTTACTTATGATTTCCAAATGAAATTTGACCTCAGTTATTTGATTTCTTTTCTTGTTATTTGCCTGGATTCCAGTACTTGATGTACTGGATTTAGCTACTTACCGTAAAGGTAAACTCCAGATACATTTAGATGGCAAAAAAGAAATAAAAAGGAATGAATCCCCATTGTTTATTCCATAGTACGCACGAATGTTTCATGTAAGCGAGTTTGATATCTCTAAGTGCATAGTCTAGTCCAGAAAATAAGCGATTACCTTTTTTCGTAATTACTTTCTGAACTCGTAACGATAGGAAAGACGTTAGTTATCTCAGCTAAAAAGACGAATAAATAAATAAACAAAAAGCAATGTCTCTAGCTACAAAAGAGAGCATAACATATTATCTCCTAATTGCACTCTAATCTCTGCAGCCACGAAGTAAATACCAATTACTGACAGATATCCCATTATACTGGCAACGATAAATATATAGTAAAAGATAAAAATCATCGGCCCCAGCGTGTCTGAGCAAAAGCCCAAAGCCCGTGATTACCTTTATCTACTATCAGCCCTATAAAACAAACAATCGACCCTAACAAGCCAATTACCA
>NC_089754.1:31369883-31379883 GCF_040412425.1 Macrobrachium rosenbergii | reverse complement strand
CAGTTTTCGGAGTCGACGTTGGTCGAGTTTTTGAGCAGCAAATTGGAGCACGCCTACGAAGTGGAGCACGTCGTAGAGGTGGAGTGTGACCATGAGTAGTCGTGTGACCACAAGCTGCTCATCTTTGATGACAGCGTGAGGCTGTCCTGACGTCTCCATCGGGGTTTTCTGGTTTGTGGGTTTTTGTCCCTTTCGTGCAGCTGAGGGCTGTCTTGGTGCCCCGATGGAGGACGTATGTTTGTTTTTTTTTCTGCCTGCTGTTGTTTATTTTTGCCTTTTTTTTTAAAGCTACTTTTTTTTTTGTTTATTTTAACTTGATTTTGTTTAGTGCTGCCTTTTGGCCTTTATTGTACTTATGGTTTTTATCTTTTTGCCAGACCTGACTCACTTATATAATTTGTAAATAAATTAATTTTAAGCTCATTTTATTGTTTTTGTTGTTTTCCCCTCCTTTGTTTGTTGCATCTGCCGTCAGTCATGACAGCCCCGTCCTGAGTATGTTAAAGAACCTGCATAACGACCCACCCGGGTCGTTACAATGGCGACCGTGACAGGATGGCTCTGTTTTGGCTGGCGGGGTTGTTACGGCATTGGAGGGGATCATGAGTGTAAAAAAAAAAATATCTTTTTTTTTTTTTCTTTTAGGTGGGGAGGTGTCACGTTAAGTGATGGTTTTGCGGGAACTGCTGGTTCCCCGCTCGTTCCCTTTTGTGGATTGCTGCCTCCTTACCTTCAAGTTTTTTTTGTTTTGATGTTTTCGTCGGTGAGCTGCCGGTTTTCTGTCGTCAGGCGGGTCTGGTAGGGCAGCGAGAGTAGCGGTTGTGGCAGCAGCAGCAGGCAGTTTTCGGAGTCGACGTTGGTCGAGTTTTTGAGCAGCAAATTGGAGCACGCCTACGAAGTGGAGCACGTCGTAGAGGTGGAGTGTGACCATGAGTAGTCGTGTGACCACGAGCTGCTCATCTTTGATGACAGCGTGAGGCTGTCCTGACGTCTCCATCGGGGTTTTCTGGTTTGTGGGTTTTGTCCCTTTCGTGCAGCTGAGGGCTGTCTTGGTGCCCTGATGGAGGACGTATGTTTGTTTTTTTTTTTTTTAACCTTAATACTGGTTTATTAACATTAAGATATGTACATATTTACAAATGAGTCAAGTCAGGTGTACATCAATAAATAAATGTACCACATCACACAACCAAAGAGTCAGTCATATATAACAAAGATGTAGCAAAATTAGTTAAAAAATAAAACATTACCATCAGGCTACACCAAGAAAACACAAACATTCCAGACAGCATAATGATTACCAGTAGCATCAATTAACATAATGGTATAACCAAAAATTCCCAAATATCTAAAAAATCATTAAAGCAGCACAAATAAGCCAAATTATCATAAATGCCAATTACACTGATAATACATAAACATCTGTAATGATAATTAACAAGCCTCTTACAGATAATACATAAACATCTACCCAGAGATGTCAAGACCACTAAACAAGGGTCACAGAGGATGACCACCAAACAACTGCCGTGAAGTAAAAAAACCGCCCCATAACGGCAAACAGGAACATCTCCACGAAACACACACGTTCACGCAGAGTCGATGCGACAGCCAAATTGCTGTCCTAGAGGAATGCCTCCTCTCCACAGATGACTAGGGTTAGCCATCAACTCATCCTCGAACTCGAACTCCACATCCTCGAAACTGTAGGGGCCAACAGGTAACAACTACCTGTCCAAGCTGTTATAGGCTACTGTCTGGACCCTGACTCGATGATTACCCAGACTTGACTCATTTGTAAATATGTATATATATATATATATATATATATATATATATATATATATATATATATATATATATATATATATATATATATATATATATATATATATATATACACACAAGTCTTTCTGTCTCAACGCCTTGATTGCATTATAAGGATCTCCCCAGAGAAACAATCCCAGTTGACCCATCAAACTTGAGACGCAGGAGAGCCGCGATGAAGACTTCAAGTAATTGTTTACTGTCGCGGACTTAAAAGAAATGCGTCAGTCAAATGACGGTTCTGTTTTATCCGATGCAACATTATGACGAGAGAGAAAAAAGTTATCGATAAAAACTAGTTTTGCAATACGTCAGGTAAGGGTGGGTATCAAAATGGATGTTGCAGATTAAGTGATGATTTCATTGCGAGAGCCGTTTCAAAGGCTAATCCCGACTACTATTACTACTATCTTCAGTCTCCCATTCACTTACGCAAGACGTAAAAGAGAGCTGAACTTGTTACTTTTCCTAGACAAGAAAATTATTTGGTATCCACATTTTTCGAATAAGAGAGAAACGTCTGTCTATCTATCTATATAAAAAAGACCATGGAAATTTACATATGATTGTAGAGCTGCCAATTTGCACGGAAATAAAGATGAACATTTTGACAGACTCTTTTAATTTTGCCTTTCCAAGTAAATATATTGTGAAGCTCTAGTTTAATCCACTGGAATAAAAAAAAAGCATTTTCTGCTTGTGTGAAATGCTTAGAAAGTTCCTCTCTCTCTCTCTCTCTCTCTCTCTCTCTCTCTCTCTCTCTCTCTCTCTCTCTCTCTCTCTCTCTCTCTCTCTCTCTCTCTATATATATATATATATATATATATATATATATATATATATATATATATATGTATATATATATATATATATATATATATATATATATACATATATATATATATATATATATATATATATATATATATATATATATATATATATATATATATATATATATATATATATATATATATATATATATATATATATATATATATGTATATAGAGGGGGAGAGAGAGAGAGAGAGAGAGAGAGAGAGAGAGAGAGAGAGAGAGAGAGAGAGAGAGAGAGAGAGAGAGAGAGCTTTAAGGAGGAATATCGCCGAGGATGCTATATAAAATTAAAGGAAAACAATAAAATCATATCACCAAGCCTTTATTTAGATGAAATATTAAAACATCAGACTTACCTAGATTAATTCACAGACTAAAAACAAAAAAAAACAAAACTTTTGGTCGGTAGGTTACTTGCCGTGTAATAAAGTACTCAATGATGTATAAGAATTTTATAAGGTCATGAATGACACTTATGGCCTGTCGTGACTACAACCTCAACTATAACGGATGTGTATTTAGGGAATGTATAAAATATTCGCTACCAAAACCCCTTCAGTTAATTCAAAATAAGTCAGTGGGCCCATCCGGAAACAACTTTTTCCCATTTTCCCTCTGGTACTGTATGTTTCATTCCCGTAGACTTTTCTAGTTCCGTTCAATATCTTGCTCGTAGTTGGTTATCAATTTTCTTATTTTTCGTGTGTGTGCGTGTCTGTGCGTGTGTGTGTGCGTGTGTGTGTGTGCGTGTGCCTGTGTGCGTGCGTGTGGTATTTTGTTTCTTAAAAGCGTTCTTTCTTTATAGTACGAATTTCAGTTTTACGATTAACCCTTTCGTGGTGGATTATGCGATAATAAGAATAATGATCAATTCGATCATGCTCTCTCTCTCTCTCTCTCTCTCTCTCTCTCTCTCTCTCTCTCTCTCTCTTACGATTATTGAGATTACAGATGGATTATTGTATTAGGAGCCGAGAAGCAAAGAATGAAAAGACAATTAAACATAAAATTGAATTTACCAAGAAACTAACATAGTGCGAACAGATTTTCACGTAAAACTTGTGTGTAGTTTATATCTGAGGAGAGAGAGAGAGAGAGAGAGAGAGAGAGAGAGAGAGAGAGAGAGAGAGAGAGAGAGAGAATAATGGTAGGAGTGACTATCCCGGACAGTAATTAGGAAATGTCAGTATGAAGTAAAATGCAGACCAGGTAAGTTGAATGGAAGTTCTCCTAAATGTGGCCTTTTCACCACCTGCTCGCTCTCTCTCTCTCTCTCTCTCTCTCTCTCTCTCTCTCTCTCTCTCTCTCTTTCTCTCTCTCTCTCTCTCTCTCTCTTGTTCCTTAAAGGCCGGACCACCTTCGTTTCACCTGTACTCAGAATATAACGATTTCTTTTAACTTCCTTTTGAGTCATGTCGCACCACCCGAGTCGTTCCATTTTGCTAATATCATGAATGTGGGAGGAAGTGAATTCATTCTTAAGCATTAAACGTGTGAAGTTAAATTTCCATTGAAAGTAATTACGATTATCAGATGTTTCCCGTTACATTTTGTATGTTTATGCGAATAAAAATTTATGATGTCTTCATTAAAAAACTATGTTAATTCAAGGGAATTTAATATAGTAACCTCGACTGGATTTAAGAAAAACTTATAATTTTCTAGAATTATTACACATTTCTCTTGAAATCGAACTAAGTTCATTACCTATCGTTCATCAGTTATAGAAATGTGAATTTTATAAAAAAAAAAATGTATATTATTTTCAAAAGAACTTACTGTAACCAAGACTAAACTTAATAAAAATGAATGATTTCCACGAAATCTTGTTAAGCAATTTATCTCAAAGCGTACCCAAGTACACTTACTCGCATTCACCATTTATAAATCTTATTTAAAAAGAGTAAAATAAAAAACAAAAGATACAGAGAAGTCTTCCAGAAACTAAATTACACCTGGGCAGTAAATCAGTAGGGGAGGGGGGGGCGTTTGTACCTCAGGTGAGAAAATGGCCAACTCCTAATTATCTCTCTTAATTTGTGAAAGTTCTCAGCTACTGAGGGTCATAAGATGCCCAGAGTCTAATGAAGAGTAAATGAAATGGGCTGGTCGTGTTACGGGCATGACAAAGGGAGACAGCCAAAACAAGCTACTTTTATATATGTATATACATATATATATGTATATATATATAGTATATATATATATATATATATATATATATATATATATATATATATATATATATATTTATAGGCTTATATGATTTTTGTTGCCATTAGTGATTCATAAGAGTTATGTTGTCTTCAGTTTACCTCCGCTGAGTCATTTACCTTGCTTCTTTAGTGTTTTATTTAACCATTCTTTTTCTGCATAATTGTCAACGACCTAGTCCTTCACATGATGTACTATATATATATATATATATATATATATATATATATATATATATATATATATATATATATATATATATATATATAGATAGATAGATAGATAGATAGACAGATAGAGAAATAAATAGATGGACAATATATGTATATATATATATATATATATATATATATATATATATATATATATATATATATATATATATATATAACGGCAAAATGCCAAAAAAAAAAAGTGAAACAACGGAGTGGTTGCTAGTTTTTCGACTACAATGGTCTGCTAGTAAAGGACCATTGTAGTCGAAAGGCCTAGCAACCACTCCGTTGTTTCTCTTTTTTCCTTCGTGGCGTTTGCCTTTATTTATACATTCATCACGTTCCATATCTTTGTGATTCAGTTATACATACATTCATATACATATACAGTATATATATATATACATATATATATATATATATATATATATATATATATATATATATATATATATATATATATATATATATATAAAATATATGAAGTACTGTAGGGTCTCATCATCAAATAATAAATTTACCTATTTATCCATTTCTGTACTTATTTAGGTATAGTCACCTGTTTTTTATTGCACATTTTTTCTCTTTTTATTGCTGAATACTTATAATCCATTTATAATCAAGTATACTTCCAATTAAGCTCTTCGTTGAGCGAGTCAGTAGAGTTGTGGCCTAGCACTCGCTAGGCCCGAGTTCGGCTCTCCGGCCAGCTAATGAAGAGTTAGAGGAATTTACTGTATTTCTGGTGATAGAAATTAATTTCTCACTATAATGTGGTTCGGATTCCACAATAAGCTGTAGGTCCCGTTGTTAAGTAACCAATTGGTTCTTAGCCACGTTAAAAAAGTCTAATCCTTCGGGCCTGCCTTAGGAGAGCTGTTAATCAACTCAGTGGTCTGGTAAAACTAAGGTATACTTATACTTCCAATTATTTATATTTCTTTCTTCAGTTTCGTTCTCGCTTCTTTTCATCAAATATTTTGAGAAATATGCTAATAATAATAATAATAATAATAATAATAATAATAATAATAATAATAATAATAAGATGCCTTTGGTAGAGGTATGGCTTCCACTGAGTGCTGTTGTTTTACTTGTTTCTTGCTGGTTATTATGTCATTTGTTGCAAATCGTGTTTAAGAAAGTTGTGACAATTTCTCTCTCTCTCTCTCTCTCTCTCTCTCTCTCTCTCTCTCTCTCTCTCTCTCTCTCTCTCTCAAAACGAAGGAAATTTAAGTCTTATTAATTCAAAATATAACAACTGCAAATATTTTGAGAACAAAAATGACATTTTATTGGATTTTAGAACTTCTTATAGAGGCGTTCATTTTTATTGTATCTGTACGAGAGAGAGAGAGAGAGAGAGAGAGAGAGAGAGAGAGAGAGAGAGAGAGAGAGAGAGAGAGAGAGAGAGAGAGAGTTCCCACGGTTTTCTTGAACGCTGTCTTCACATTAATATTAGCCTTTGTTGACAAATAATTACAAATAATAACAAATGCAGCAAGAAACTTATAAAACAAAAACATGGAGTAGAAGCCATTCATAAGCATTCATCAGACTGTAATATTAGCATTAAAAATATCTGAAAGTATTTTAAGAATACATAAAGAATGATTTATGCTTCTCCTAACATCTTCATAAACATTTATCAGATTCAATACTAAGTACCATTTAAATCATTGTCCTCCTCTTGGTAAAAGATTCTCACACCTTTTGATTTCAGCTGCCTGTCTATAATGCTTAATTCTGAATTAGTCCCAGGCAACAATGGGTTATCTAGAAAGAATATGCAAGGTGTATCTAAGCGCTTACGTGTATCGTACGTTAACGATTGGATAGATTTGACTTATAATTTTCATTTAGACATATTTTTTACATTCACACACATACACACACACATATATATATATACATGTATATATATACAGTATATATACACACTCTTAAATGATTACTTAATAAGATGTAAAAGGACAAAAAAGAGAATAACTGTGCTCATGCAGCAGAAATCCAGAGCTAAAACAGTCCACACGCAACTAAATTAAAAAGGATCCATTTTATAGCCTTTTTAATTAAATGATTCAAACCTGTGCCCTGAATCTCTAGTACCGGAGATTAGAGAATCCTTGATCGCAATCAGAACCATTAAAGATTAAATATGTTATGTTTTTAGACAGCAATGAACAGTGGGTTCCTCCTTTCGAGGCGTTTGTCGTGGTAATTCAATAGCGATTATTCACTCGCTTCGTGTTCTGCATTCAAAAAGCCTGATAATGGGCGCATTAATGTGTTTACCAAGGCAAGCGGGGTTGAATTATGATCTTAATGAAGTTGCAAGGTAATTCTCGAACCTGATATAGGTGAGGATTGCTCAGAAGAGCAGTAAGGGGCTCACTTTCAAATGTTCCCTGAGGAAGCACCTTGAGATTTTCAGATTATTTCTTTGCTTTGAATTGTCACCTCAAAATTTCAGGAGACACCTTCAGGGCAGATTTTAAGGTTATTTCTTTGCTCTGAGGCAAATTATAATGCCCTTCAAACTCCATTTTGGGAAGATGGGGATAGGAAATTGGAATTTTTATCTGGTATATATATATACATATAATTTTGGATTATTGGAGACATAAGAGTCGTTTTTTTGTTACATTTTCTTGGGGTTTATTGTCTGTGTTCATGATGCATAAGCTCTCTGAGTCACGGGAGTTTTTGCTTGTATCTTTTTAAGTTTCCCAGAATTCATTGCAGGTAGCTAAATCCAATAAAAAATCTTTCCTCTGAACTTAAATTTATATTAATACTTTTGTTCCAACTTCAGATCCATGGGTCAGAAGTCAGCCTTTTCATCCAAGACTCTCTCCCTCTCTGTCTGTCTGTCTGTCTGTCTGTCTGTCTGTCTGTCTGTCTGTCTGTCTGTCTGTCTGTCTGTCTGTCTGTCTGTCTGTCTGTCTGTCTGTCTGTCTCTGCCCTTAATACTAATTGATTCTAGCAATCAGTTAATTAATCGATTATCCAATTTCATCGGTTAATCGTGAAGGCTAGTGATCAAATGACCAGCAAGTGTCACCCCAGACGCCTAATCTTCATCTGTGGACTTAATTAAGTCTCCATGGTTGGGAAATGAACTGTAAGAGATCAACAAGATTATTTGGTTGGATCTTTTACTTCGTTCTACTTTATTTCTTTTTTTTTTTTTTGAGAGGCAGGTAAAAGGGAAAATCTAGGACGTAGCTTTTTAACGGAGCTATTTTGTCTTTTAAATCTACTTTGAAGAGGTTTCTGAAAATCATACAACTTATTTTTTACCTCGGTAATTTTGTTTGGGAGTTGGGTTTGCTCTTGATGTTTTAGGTTTATTAAGTCAATTGTAAAACTGTCTTACAAAATGTTTTCTATTTGTTAGCTTCATGAAACTATCACTTATCACGTACTTGTTTTTACAAAAAATCTAAATAATTTCAGTCGTTTGATGAAAATGTGTTTTTTATTATATGGCAAAAACTGATGGTAATAGACAAGTTCCAAATGATTACCAGTATTCTGTTATTATTGCGGAGTACAGGAAGAAAATGAAAGGAATCATTCTCCGTATCAGATGGTGTTCGAACTCACTTTGATCAGAAGACTGACGTTATCTCTTTCCTATATATTTCATCCTATAAAACATGAAAATGCTTAACATTCCATCACCATGGTATGAATATTGGGCAATTCAGCGGAAGTGACAATATTTCTAAATTCAACAAATATAAAAGCCTGTGTATATATGAAGCTCTTCCTTGGGCGTGTCGGTAGAGTTGTGGCCTTGCACTCGCTAGGCCCGAGTTCGACTCTCCGGCCGGCTAATGAAGAGTTAGAGGAATTTATTTCTGGTGATAGAAATTCATTTCTCGCTATAATGTGGTTCGGATTCCACAATAAGCTGTAGGTCCCGTTGCTAAGTAACCAATTGGTTCTTAGCCACGTTAAATAAGTCTAATCCTTCGGGCAAGCCCTAGGAGAGCTCTTAATCAGTTCAGTGGTCTGGTAAAACTAAGATATACTTAACTTGTGTATATATGAACTTAAGTAAATTCTGAATATTTTTGGTGGTATGGTGGCTGTGCATTGACTTGAAACTTTTGATCGGCTTGGTTTCGAATCTCAACTGGGAAAGAAACAGTGTAGAGAACTGTAACAAAATGTAAAAGTATTCTAAATGATTTTCTGAATGGCAGGTGACTCCTGACTTTAATTTTGCCTGAAATAGTTGCTGGTTCCTCAAGGAATGCATACAGGTCACGCAGGAACCGAAAATGATGTCCTTCGCTAATTGGGTTTGCTTTATTACCTATTAACAGTCATTAACATAACGACTATTCCGTCCAAATGCCATTCCATCCCGTAGACGAATCTTTGCTCTACATTATGCAGGGTTAACTGTCTGTATTCTTGCACACTTACAAGAACTGTAATGTGAAAATGACTGGCCATATGGGTAATAAACACTAATGAGATTCAGGTATTTAGTCTTGCAATGACAACCCTTCAGTTTCAGTTGCAGACTCTCTCTCTCTCTCTCTCTCTCTCTCTCTCTCTCTCTCTCTCTCTCTCTCTCTCTTGGCACGTGAGGAGTTCACAGCTGGTGGAGTGATATATTTAACTTTCGAGAGAGAAAAATGAGATGTTTTTTACTGTTGCAACTGGTAAGTTGTCATTAGATTGATTATTTGCAATAGAGGTCTCTCTCTCTCTCTCTCTCTCTCTCTCTCTCTCTCTCTCTCTCTCTCTCTCTCTCTCTCTCTCTCTCAGATCGGTTGTTTGGACTTGGTACGTGAGGAATTTACAGCTGATAGATTGGTATATCAAACTTTTGAGAAAGGAAAATTATAGGTTTATCTCTCTGCTGCAGATGCTAAGTTACTATCAGA
>NC_089754.1:31359883-31364883 GCF_040412425.1 Macrobrachium rosenbergii | reverse complement strand
TATAAACATCATTCTTTATTCTCTGTATTTACATACGAGGCCAAATGTCAAATATTATCATATTAGCATTAACAGATTATTTCTGAAGCTACGGCCGTCACCCAAGTAAATGAGATTCAGGGCCGCTTATTTCCGCAGTCGAAAAATGACTGATTCATCGAAATTATGCTCCAAGGCAATGATTATGTAAACCTAGTAAGTGCTTGGATAGATGAGTTTCTTTGAAATCATAATAATTTGGGCATCTTCTCTGCAAGGTTAGATTTTATAGTGGGGTCAGTGCCCAGATGTAGGAAGAAAATCTAGTTTATAGTTTTTAGAAATTTTATTTTTTTTTTTAAAAAGAGCATGATTTAAGTTTATCTTAATCGGAAGCGTTTACATTACAATGTTTTATAGACAAACCTTTCTTCTTTAGTTTACTGCACTCGATTTTCCTCATTTGCATAAACATCAACTCAGTATGTAGTCAGTTTTGTCTTTACATAATATAATCACCTTAAGTCCTGTAGTGTGCTTTAGTCATGATCACTGTAAAGTTTTCAAAGGTTATATCCAAAACAGGGACTACGCAGCTTTTTCCTATAGGACATTAAGCCGGACTGTGCATATTGGCGCGCAGGAACTTTGTATTGTGAGCCCATGCGTAAAAGCACCTTGCAATAGTAGGCTGGTAACAAAAGTAAAACATTAACGCGAATCGAAAAGTCGAACGTCTAAGCAATAATGTCTAAAGTCTGACGTCCATTCAGCAACTCAGCACAAGAATAGATATATAAATGAATGAAAAATAAAATAATTTAAGAAAAAACTGTATTTTCTTGACAAGACAACTCGTTAAGAAAATGCATATCATCAGCATATAAAGTCGAATAAAGAGGAAACGTAATTGACCGAGATGACCGAAAATATCAGGTTGTTTAAACGTCTGCTAAGAATACTAACTGACCCATAGGTAATATTCCTAAAGGGTCTAATTATACATAATTATACTTGATTGCAGATTCACTTAGACCAAATGCACTGGAACATTTCCTTTGAATGGATGTTTTTCGAGTAAGGTGAATAATATCTGTGAGCTACGTCATATAAAGAATACTTTGCAGTGAAGGAAATTATGATGTCAGTATTACGTAAGAGGCAAATTGTGTCTTTTTTTTTATTTTTAGTTATAAACGCATAGCTCAGATTCAGGATTATCTAAGATGCTCTTTTTTTTTTATTAAGTAAGTGTCTGTGCAAGTGGATACTAAGACTGTTTTTAATAACTCTTTATTAAAAGAAGTCTACTTTTTAAAAGATTCTTTGACTCATTCTTCTCCACAGTTCCATTTACAAGATAAAAATTTACCAGATAAAATATCAAACAAAATATACTTTAATGCAGAGAAAAAGTTACTAAAGGTGAGAGCTTCAATAACAAAAACAACAACAGTGGGTGCATGGCAGAAGCTGCCTTGAGAACAACAACACAAAACAACAAAAACAAGAAAACAAGAAAAAAATGTTAAAGCCAAGCAGACACCGTCAGGGCCTAACGCTTAACATCTGAGCCTACATCCATCACTGAAGAAGATAACTATAATCTGTCATAGTTATTCCTCAGTGCTCATCTCCTTACCACCATTCTTCTTCTTCTTCTTCTTCTTCTTCTTCTTCTTCTTCTTCTCTCCAGGAAATGTTTATTAAAAAGAAAAATTACCCACGGACCTCAAACCGGTAGAACCTTTATCTCGTTGGGTTAAATTTATTAGAAATTTTCATAGGAATTCTCGTAGTTTATTAATTGATTTATGTGTTAGTTCCTAAATACTTTAAAAAAAATTATTTTTTATTTCTGCTATCAACTTTATTTCCAGTTTTATCCAAGAATAATGATATAGCAAAAAGTATCGCAACAGAATACCACAACAACAACAACAACAATAATAATAATAATAATAATAATAATAATAATAATAATAATAATAATAATAATTATTATTATTATTATTATTATTATTATTATTATTATTATTATTATTATTATTATTATTATTATTTACAGTCACTTAGAGGGACATTTAACTCAGCCTGCTTATTCCCAATTCGGATTTACTTTGCATTTATTGACAGCATACATACAGTATAATTTGAATACAAAAAAGTACATTTCTCTTCACTCATACCAGCCTTTGTCAGGAAGAGCCTCATTCTTTTTTTTTTTAGTTGTGACACACCAAATATATGTCAAGGAAGCCATAGTGGTTTTAGCGAATGGGAAAAATATTGGAAAATGAATATTTCTGTAAAGACTGTGCACTGATAATACAGTACTTTGGAATTTATGATTTATAAGTTAGTAACATTGCTAGGATTTTTTATTGGAGAGAATTCATCATTTCCAGTTGCCTTTAGGAGTCAAATCTGAACTGAATCTTAACGAAATGATTCAATCATAATCAGGTTTATTAAACGATGGAGCTTAAGAGAATACAGAACGACTTTATCAAGGAGTACATTCTGAACCGTCATCAGAAATAAATTCGTTCTGAACCGGCGCATTATATTCGTATGCAAATCGTCTCCCAATTATGTAAATAGCCACGAAAAGAAATGGCCGAGTTGAACCATGAGGGAATTTTAATTCATCTTTGCGCTGACAAGATAATTATGCGGATCACCATATACGACATATGCAGGCGGGTCAAAGGGTAGGGTAATTACTTCACGGTGATTAGGTAAATGAAATTGATATGCCGAATCTAGAGCAGTAATTAGGGTGGGAACGAGATGGAACGAGTGGCAATGATGTTGAGAAGTTGTGTTGGGAGACTCTTGGGAGCCAAAATTCACTGAAGATGTTACGTGTATATATAAACGCATATATATATATATATAAATATATATATATATATATATATATATATATATATATATATATATATATATATATATATATATATACACATATATAAATATATATATATATGTACTGTATATATATATATACATACATATATATATATATATATATATACATACATACATACATACATACATACATACATACATACATACATACATATGTATGTATGTATGTATGTATGTATGTATGTATGTATATATATGTATATATACATACATGCATATGTATATACATATATATGTATATATATATATATATATATAATATATATATATACATATATATATATATATATATATATATATATATATATATATATATATATATATATATATATATATATATATATACATATACTATATATATATATATATATATATATATATATATATATATATATATATATATATATATATATATATATATGCACGTTTGTGTGTGTATTTATAGAGCAGAGAGACAGACAGACAGACAGACAGACAGACATACAGGGACAGAGACAGAGACAGAGAGAGATATGGATCAATTAAAAAAGAATAAATAAATGAATGAAGAGAACTTATAACAAAAACGAATCCATTAATGTTAGAGATGAGGTAACAATTTAGCTCCAAAG
This sequence comes from Macrobrachium rosenbergii, assembly GCF_040412425.1. NCBI lineage: Eukaryota > Metazoa > Arthropoda > Malacostraca > Decapoda > Palaemonidae > Macrobrachium > Macrobrachium rosenbergii. The sequence continues at coordinate 31,361,359 of NC_089754.1, read as the reverse complement.
AAAGGAATATATTTCTTGACTAATTTTTTTGAAAATTTTCGAAAATCTTTAGTATGCCATTTGATTATTTTGGCTCATTTACTTGATGACTGATTACATTAATTCCATATTTGAGAGAAAATAAAATAAAACAATTTGAAAATCACAGAAGCTGAGGAGAGAAGAAAATTCCTCGGTGGTGACGAATAAAATCAATATAATGACAAGGTCTAAGCCATCGTAGAATTAAAAGTGAAAAAATATAAAACCCGCGCATTGTTGTTTTAGAAAGATTACCAAAAAAGGGAAGCTGTAAGGGCATAAATATTAATTTTTCTCTCTTCCAAAAAGAAACCCCGTCATTCTACTCAACAAATCAAACTTTACTTCAACACTTTACAAAGCACTGTCGGCCTAACGTTGAAGACCTCTCGACAAACTATATCTGTCAGACGCCTAAGTAGAGAGATAGTTCTTCTCGCCTTGGGAGAAGAGATGAACAAGATAAGCTTAAAGAGATGCCCTCTTGGGGCCACGGGAGGGCGCTGGGCTGGCTGTTAGCAGCGAGGTATAGTCGAAAGGGGCCTCGCTACATATCATTACAGCCACTTTGAGTGATCGGGTTGCACCCGGGACGTGACACGGTGATTGTTTTTTGGCGGGCGAAGATGAGAGAGAGTTTATAGGATGCTATAGCTGGCTGGGCAGTGGTTCTGGCGTTCGCCCATAGATGGCGTCGAGGGTGCCAGTCGCCTTTGAGATTATATATGATGAATGACGGTCTAATACGTCGGTTGAGGAGTCCATGATAGATCACCCGCAGCTACCTATCATGCCTTGAGATTTCAGCTGCCCTGTGTACGTATGTAAATACGTGTATGTGTGCGCGCGTGTGTATTATACTGCATAAACAAGAAGCGCCTCTTGTATATGTTCTTGACATCCAGGAAAGGATTTGATTAATGTCGGTGTCTCCGGAGAAAAAACTGGTCATCAAAATGCGAGAGATTTGCATAAATGATCTTTTGTCTTCATGCGGTCTGTGTTGATCTATGTTGGTCCCCATGCTGCCATGACCCAATGGTCGTCAATAACGTAATACTTTCTCCTATTGCGGCAAGATTTCCGTTGAATAATCGTCGGTGGGTATTTGTGCAATGTATGATTAAAATTCTTGTATGTTTATGTCTCGTGTACCGTTGATTTTGTTAATTGAATACAAATGTACTTTCTGTATTTAACCCATTATTTCAACCGTTTCTTAATCCTGTCATATTTCAGAAACACGAGAAGTGGATGAGACATGTGGAGAGAATGAGAGACAGGATGGTGAACGGAGTGAATAATTAGGAAGTGATTGGAAGGAGGAGGAGGGAAAGGAATAAGAAGGGATTGAAATGAGAAAGGATAGGGAGAAAGACGAAGGATTGGAAGTTGGAAGACCAAGAAAAAAAAAAAGAATGCTGGATAAGTGAATAAAAAATAGTACTGGGACAC
>NC_089754.1:31334883-31357383 GCF_040412425.1 Macrobrachium rosenbergii | reverse complement strand
CGAAGTCTTCTCACTAATAACATGCTTTAAAATCACAACCTAATAGTGATGTAACCCAACAAAATTAAAGTTTCAGTATCTCACAATTAAAAAGTTAAACGAAGTGTGTGAAAACATAACAAAACAAAATGAGAAAGAAATAAGAGGGATTGTATGGTATGTGAAAAATCAAGGCTTCTAAGATTCTGTTCAAATATTCTTTGCAGCTATCTAATATCCACAAAGAATTACCTACATCATCTCGAGTTCGGGTGGTCTAAATTCACATGAACAGAAAGGTGAAAAAAAAAAAAGCCGGGTTAATCATTTAACATCTGCAAGCTGTCTATTCTAATTACTTACGCATAATTTGACAAAGGCAAAACTGGTTTGCAGGGTCTTTCCAGGATAGAGTAAGCTTTCTATGGCCGTTCTTACATAATTTGTAATCATTAGTTCATAAGTCATTTATTTGTTTGTCGTATAGTAGGATGGTATATATTCACTTGGCAGGGGAATATAACTTTGCAAGGTGGAACTAAAGTTTTTGTGCAACTTGACACCTTGCGATATGTAATGATGCCAGCAAAGCTTTCCTACAATTTTGTGGTACATGATACTAAACAATGATAGGGTTTTGAGAATCTTTTCCATGGCGAATATAGAGATACTTAAATTTTTTTTTTTAACTCTATTTCCTTTAATTTGTTCGAATAATTATAACCACAGGCTTATAATGATTCAAAAAAAAAATATTTTTCAATGGCAATATCTTTGACAAACATAATCTTCAGTCAGTCGGCTGTGACCTTTTGCTTACGTCAACAACCAATGCAGTTGTGACTGAACGTAAATGAAATTATTGAAAAGTATAATATATAATACTTAGTGCCACCTTTTTCCTTGAGATTACAATGACCGTCTTTCCCTTTCACCTCACACTTTCACTTTCTTTCACCTTCGATGGTTCTCAATAATGACCTCAACTGCAAAGTTACAAATCATTAATTACAGGATAATGATGGGAAGAAACAACACATTAGTCATATCGGACATTATCCGTGTTTTTGCCTGAAGGCGCTGTGTGTATCAACGACGGCTGTCTACGTTTTATTTTTTTTTATTCTCTATCTCGTCTTGTTGTGTACGCAAATCCATGTATAGCTACACACACACACACACACACACATATATATACATATATACATATATGTATATGTATATATATATAAATATATATATATATGTATGTATGTATATACATGTATATATGTTAGTAATAATCAACACACAATCACGTGTGGGACAGAAATAACTTTGTGACTTATATCAGGATCGAACCCAGGTCTTTCATTTGAAAGACCTGGGTTCGATCCTGATGTAAGTCAGAAATTTATTACAGATATATGTGTGCTTGTGCATGTATATATATGCATATGCGTGTGTGTGTATATATATATATATGTGTGTGTGTAAGTATGAGTGTGCGTATGTGCACGCGCGAGAGTGTTATAATGTCCCAATAAATTACAAGAAATAACTCTAACCAGAAGGATAGAAGACAGCCAAACAGAAGGATGAGAGTATTTTCCGTAAGTGCACATGCACTTAAAAAACAACCCACAGTTTCCGCGAGTGCACGTGCACTAACGAATTGAATAGCCGGAAATACCACAGCGTGAGAAAACGGAATTCGGGCTTTCAAAGTCAACGGAGGAACGATGAAAGAGTGTAAAGATTTAATATTTCTTTCAGAAGTAATATATGTATATATATATATATATATATATATATATATATATATATATATATATATATATATATATATATATAATGTACTGAATATATAGCTTTCACATAAGATTATATATAAATATATATATATATATATATATATATATATATATATATATATATATATGTATATATATGTACATATATATGTATATATATATATATATATATATATATATATATATATATATATATATATATATATATATAAATTAAGCATACATAAAGAGAACATATTTATGACTGATGTTTCATCATACTATAATGCTTTAATACGATGGAAATTGGGAGAGAGAGAGAGAGAGAGAGAGAGAGAGAGAGAGAGAGAGAGAGAGAGAGAGAGAGAGAGAGAGAGAGTTCTTTTCACATCACCTTATTGTCACCTAAAGAAACCCAGCATCCAGCAGACAGAGAGAGAGAGAGAGAGAGAGAGAGAGAGAGAGAGAGGAGAGAGAGAGAGAGGGAGAGAGAGAGGATTTTGTCATGTAACGTGACTCATTCAAATCAAGGTTTTGTGGTTCCTTTTACCAGCTGTAGAGTCAGGGACCACCTGGCGACTACTTACGCTCATTACCTGACTTCAGGATATTATGGTCTACTGCTTCATACTTTGGGGAAGGCAGGATTTTGTTTGCGCATTACTGGAATGTACATCCCTTACCAGTTGCCCCTAGTAATAGGTTGGTACGGTTTGTTGCAAGCTTATGCGACACTCGATATTTTATAAAGCAATATCTTGCAACCCAATGATCAACACGAGTCAATATATTCCTACGCTGATATATTATTAACCCTATTTTTAACCTAACGTATTTACTTTCTCTCTCTCTCTCTCTCTCTCTCTCTCTCTCTCTCTCTCTCTCTCTCTCTCTCTCTCTCTCCTCCTCCCTTTTATTCCAAAGTTGATATGTTGCTGGCCCCATTTTCACTCTAACAGATTTACCCAATAACAGACCACTGAGATCTCTCTCTCTCTCTCTCTCTCTCTCTCTCTCTCTCTCTCTCTCTCTCTCTCTCTCTCTCTCTCTCTCTGGCCGCATTAGTATTTAGAAATAAAATTATCAAAGAAAATTCCTCCCTCACTTTTGCTCAATGTTGAAAGCTCTTGGCTTATTTCTCTCTCTCTCTCTCTCTCTCTCTCTCTCTCTCTCTCTCTCTCTCTCTCTCTCTCTCTATTAGTATTTAGGAATAAAATTATCAAAGAAAACTCCTCTCTCACTTTTGCCCAAAGTTGAAAGCTCTTGGCCAATTTACCTCTCTCTCTCTCTCTCTCTCTCTCTCTCTCTCTCTCTCTCTCTCTCTCTCTCTCTCTCTCTCTCTCTCTGTATTAGTATTTAGAAATAAAATTATCAAAGAAAATTCCTCTCTCACTTTTGCCCAAAGTTGAAAGCTCTTGGCTAATATACCCACCCCCATCTCTCTCTCTCTCTCTCTCTCTCTTCTTCCCCATCCGGTAGAGTAATGGATCGATATTTTTTTCCCATGATATTACGCAGCTATTTCCGGAGGCACGAGTTACGGGGAACACGACCGTTGGTGTTGTTCTTTTCCTTCGGCTTTTTCTATTTTTATCTTTTTATTTGGGTTTTCCCCCTTTATTAATAAAGGTAATTAAAGTTGAAACAAAGGGAATGTTATGCATATTTATGTGTGTGTGCATATATGCATGTATGAACGGCTTTCATTACGTCACATTTATTTTTAGCCTCTCTCTCTCTCTCTCTCTCTCTCTCTCTCTCTCTCTCTCTCTCTCTCTCTCTGTCTATATATATATATATATATATATATATATATGTATATATATATATATATATATATATATATATATATATATATATATATATATATATATATATATATATATATATATATATATATAGCATTGTCTTGCAATTCTTAGATAAACACGAGTCAGTTTTTACCAGAGTTGATATATTGTAAACCCTATTTTCACTCTAACTTATTTACCCAATAACAGACTACTAATGTCTCTCTCTCTCTCTCTCTCTCTCTCTCTCTCTCTCTCTCTCTCTCTCTCTCTCTCTCTCTTAATTCCCAGTTTTGCATCTCCATAATTACTCTTCTTCCCTTTATCGTACAACAGGAAATATATTAAGTTTATTCTTAATATAATGACAAATATCCAAGCATTCATTAAATCATCATAATTATGAAGAACTTCATTGTGGCTTTAGGGAATGCAAGACTTGAAACAGAAAATCCATAGAAGTCAGATATCAATTTTCTTATTTATTGATTTTTTCTTTTTTTACTGGGCAAGATTTTCTTATAAAGTTTTTTTTTTTAATGTCTTTTCACGGATACTAATCATGGTACTCAAGGCGATAGAGACAAAGAACTTGATTAAAAACGGGGAAATATTGCTGTTAATTACCAATTCGAAGCCTGGATGGTAACTTAAAGCCAGTCTATAGTTGCTTATGGTTAACATTAAATTGAAATGCATATGTGCTTCCAGTTTTAATGGTTTTTTAATGATTTTAAAGATGTCGGAAAACCAAGTTATATATTGTATATTATATATATATATATATATATATATATATATATATATATATATATATATATATATATATATATATATATATATATATATATATATATATATATGGATCTAAATCTATCTATCTATATATATATATATATATATATATATATATATATATATATATATATATATATATATATATATATATATACAGTATATATATTTACTCTGAATATATTCGGCCACTGCAAAAGAATTACCAAGCTCTCCAGAGTTTTTGAAATTAACTAAAATTTTCTACAACTGAAGGAAAACAAGAGAGATTTTCATTTTTGCGTCATTTCGCAGGAAGTGGGCGAGAGTTTCCAGCGGATGATAAACCTTGATGATGACATCATCGGTGATAACAGGAATTTAAATATAAAAAGAATGAGAAAGATAAAAAAGGTACACGGGAAATTTGATAACCAGTGAACGCCTAACTTATTGTTTAGAATATAAAGACAAGTGTTATAACTAGCCTTGAACATTTAGGAAATTTGATATCCAAATCATTTCTTACTCAGCTCTTCTCGGATATTATTCTGAGGTAAGTTGATTTTAAAACTACAGGGCTTTCTCCTAGTATTGGAGAGAGAGAGAGAGAGAGAGAGAGAGAGAGAGAGAGAGAGAGAGAGAGAGAGAGAGAGAGAGAGAATGATTTATTTTTTTGAGAATCTTTCTGCAGGAATCAGTATCCCAACTTCAAGTTCAAAAACATAGAGAGAGAGAGAGAGAGAGAGAGAGAGAGAGAGAGAGAGAGAGAGAGAGAGAGAGAGAGAGAGATTTATTTTTTTGAGAATCTTTCTGCAGGAATCAGTATCCCAACTTCAAGTTCAAAACATAGAGAGAGAGAGAGAGAATTCTGCAGGAATCAGTATCCCAACTTCATGTTCAAAAACATAGAGAGAGAGAGAGAGAGAGAGAGAGAGAGAGAGAGAGAGAGAGAGAGAGAGAGAGAGAGAGAGATTTTTTTTTTTTGAGAATCTTTCTGCAGGAATCAGTATCCCAACTTCAAGTTCAAAAACATAGAGAGAGAGAGAGAGAGAGAGAGAGAGAGAGAGAGAGAGAGAGAGAGAGAGAGAGAGAGAGAATGATTTATTTTTTTGAGAATCTTTCTGCAGGAATCAGTATCCCAACTTTAAGTTCAAAAACAGAGAGAGAGAGAGAGAGAGAGAGAGAGAGAGAGAGAGAGAGAGAGAGAGAGAGAGAGAGAGAGTGATTTATTTTTTTTGAGAATCTTTCTGCAGGAATCAGTATCCCAACTTTAAGTTCAAAAACAGAGAGAGAGAGAGAGGAAGAGAGAGATAGAGCGAGAGAGAGGGGTGATGTATTCCACTGCACTTGTTCCTTCGTACCAACTTCCTGTTCCCACGATGTTATCAAAGATGGTGTCTGCTAACTAAGGTATTTCCTGCCTCTCCGACGTGAAAAGAGAGAGGGACAGAGAGAGACAGAGAGAGACAGAGAGAGATAGAGAGAGAGAGAAAAAAAACTTTAAACATTAAACCCTTCCCCCAAAACAGTGGGAAAATCTTAATACTGAAAAAAGTGCACATAAAACTGCTCGTGTGTTGATATCCATAATGTCGTTGCTAGGTTGAAAACCTATTAACATTATCCTGTTCATCATTCATTCATAAAAAATCAATTAGATTTAAGAGGAAGATTATCCTTAATTATGCTTAATTTTTCCACATCTTGTCATTCCATCAGTTGATACAATCAACTAGTTCACTAGTGGTTTGAAAAATACCATTTTTTCAATTCTGCTTATATTTTTCTTATTGGTTAGTTGTGCTATGTCTGACGTCACGATTACTTTTTCTTAATTTCTTCTTGACGGGACTTTTTCATTTTCTTAATATTTTATTTTCCAGTAACTACATTCACGGCTAAAACGATTTCTCCTGTGAATTAACTTATAATTATAATTAGGCAGGAATAAAGTTTAGTGTGACGCCGGTATTCTTTGCAATTCTAACAATGGTTTTTTATCGTGCATAATGCAGTGCAATAAATTTTATTTTAGGATAGATATCTAATAGAGTCCGTGTCTGGCCTATCTCACTCTCTCTCTATTTCTGTAATTGTTAATGGTTGTAGCCTCATTTTTAGTTTGCATTATTTTCAAACAATATTCCTATAAGTTCCCATATCTTTTTTTATCATCATCCTTATGGATTACATAAGATAATAAACGCCATATGTGCAACAGCATTCAATAAGAATATATATGTATATATATATATATATATATATTTATATATATATTTATATATATATATATATATATATATATATTTATATATATATATATATATATATATATATATATATATATATATATATATATATATATATATATATGATACGAAAAGATTGTTTGAGAAATTGGTGCTATAAGAGAGAGAGAGAGAGAGAGAGAGAGAGAGAGAGAGAGAGAGAGAGAGAGAGAGATTTGGGATGGGACGGAGCAGTAAAGTATCCCTTGCACTCACACTCGCACACACACACACACACACACACACACACGCAGGATGAACCATACAGGACAAAATCTTCTCTGTCCATCATTCTTCATTATCTCTCTTCATTTTGATGGTCAACTAAGAACGGTTTTTCCGTGCTTGGGCGCAGTAATGAATCCTTAAGGGGGTTAGAGTTCAAGACTTAAAGTGGAATCTATCTTAATTTTATAAAAAAAAAATATATATATATCTTTCCACCAGCTTAATCTTAATTGAATCGATTACTTCTTTTTAGAGCTTGACCTAGTGGCATGATTTCGCTGAGCTTTTATCCTGTGGTACATCTTATCTACTTCTTGTGCCTTCGTTAATGTTAATTAGGTTATGAGAGAGAGAGAGAGAGAGAGAGAGAGAGAGAGAGAGAGAGAGAGAGAGAGAGAGAGAGAGAGAGAGAGAGAGTAGAATAACTCCAGCTGCTTATTCAGGTTTCCTTAAAATGTTACTCATATCTTCTGCTGGATAATTTTTTCAGTTACTAAATAAAAAAAAATATGAGAAGAATTATTAGTTGTTCTCAAAATGCATGAATCAATGTCACTGTCAATACTTTTGTCTGACCAGTCCCCTGACATTCAAAGAACTCTTTGTTTTGTTTCTATTGATATGAATTCTCAAATGGACCTACATCCGTACCCAAATGTTTAATTAACTATAAATTTACGAGCAAAACACTCTTAATAAGACTGCCTCCATTTACTTTTACTCAAATGACAGTGGCAAAAAATTATTATTTTTTATCAAAACAATATTACGTCTAAACTTTCATGGTTGTTACGTTACGAAACGATGTTGGAATACGTGAAATTTACAAATTTAACTTTAAATTTAATTTTCAAAATGGTAATGGTCGAAAACTTTAAGACTCCCTTACGTCATCTACTGTATACCTAAATATTGATTTCGGTATTTAACTAAAAAGATAATTGATGTTTGTTGTGCTTAAGGTGATACTGGTGATGTCTAAAGACATTCAGTCGTTTCATAAACAAATATTTCATATGTTTTAGTACTTCTTAGGTTATACGATTACTTATTCTGATTTGAGTATGTTAGTGGTTTTCATTATCATAATATTTGAATATAGATAAAATCAAAATGAATTCATTTTAGCATTGCTAAGTGTTATCTTAATTAAAATGACATCGATGGCTATCATTCTTACAGAACAGATTCATAAAGAAAGTATTATTCTAATAATTACAAATGCATAATATAAACTAAAATGAATATAAAATCATTAGCAGTTCAATAAACTGCTTTTGGAAGATAATTAAAGTAACAGAAAATATCCACTTCAACTTGCCTATACCTGAGACAAATAAAAAAAAATAAAAAGTGTTTCGTTAAACAAAAGAGCATCGACGGTCATCAAGCCGAGTCACTGCAAATCGATTACTTACCGGATAGATTCCAGCCTCGCTACTGTCTGTTGAATTAATTTTTCCTCCCATTAGGTAATGGATGGTCTCTCTCTCTCTCTCTCTCTGTCTGCATACAAGGTATCATTTATATTTATTTAACCATCAAGAACAAAAGCGCATAATGAAAGTCATTTATATTCATTCTTTCACTTGATTTTTTTGCCTTTGTATGTCGTGTGTTCATTAGGCTACTTAAGGTCGTCATTAACTTCACTGAACTTGCATGTGAATTTTAATTTTTTAATATCCTTCTGATGATTGAATTCCATGGTAAACATTACTCTTAAGTGGAAGATTGATGACGATACGCCTAGTATAATAGTTTCTTTATAAGGATATTTTCTCCCATAAGTATCGAGATGAGACTATTCAATATGTCAATATTTCGGCAGGAATACTTATTACCGGGTATAAAGGCGCGTTAGGCTATTTTTCTGAGGCGTCTTCAGAGATATTACGGATATATTTTATGAAGAATTAGATAGGTTACTCCACTGTTTAATCCGTCCCTTGGTTAGGGGAATATTGATATTACTATGGCAAATTTATGGTGTGCTGGAGAGAGGAATGAGAAATTACCATGGGGATAAAGGCTCAAATTATTACTTACCTGGATGCAAGGTTATATTTATCGACTCTCTCTCTCTCTCTCTCTCTCTCTCTCTCTCTCTCTCTCTCTCTCTCTCTCTCTCTCTATATATATATATATATATATATATATATATATATATATATATATATATATATATATATAATTTATAAATTATAAATCTTCTACCCTTGTTTTATTTGTTATGATCACTGACTTTAATTTTCATAATAATAATAATAATAATAATAATAATAATAATAATAATAATAATAATAATATCTAACGAAAGCTAGATTGATAGCAGAGGTCTCTGATAAACCAAAAAGCACAAGACAAGACAAAACCTCAAATCCAACAAACATGACATTAGCTACTTATTCTCTCTCTCTCTCTCTCTCTCTCTCTCTCTCTCTCTCTCTCTCTCTCTCTCTCTCTCTCTCTCTCTCTCTCTCATCAGCGCGCCTGAAACCACGCGTTCCAAGAACTGATCGGCGCTGTCCTAACCGATTAAAGATGCAGCATCCCAAATCGGAGAAGCTACCTGGCAGGACCAGGCAGGATGCGTCAAACCTTAAAGAGAAGAAAGCAAGAAGAAGAGTCCCATTGACAAAAATATCTATGGAAATGCTTACGTGCCTCCTTCGCCTTGAGACGCCACACACACACACACACACACACACACACACACACACACACACACACACAGCAGCAACAACAACAACGCTTTGCAAGTACAATTTTATGCAAAGGAGGAGAATTCGTTCTGTTCGGAATCCCCTCTTTAATGCGAGTTCCCTGTACTGTTGTCTCAGGGAGCCTTATACGAATTGACGTCGTCGATATGAACGGTCCGAAAGAGCTTGTTTCGTTGACGCAGTTTCCAGCTGGGTGAATTCCCTTGCATTTTTTTTTAAATAAGATTAGGCCATATTTTGATTCTCGCCAGCTGTACGTAGATGTCTCAAAGCACACGAGGCTTTTGTTGATGAATTAAATTTGGTCTAGAAAGAGATATTGAAAGAGGTCATTGGTATATTTCATATTTCATTTAGATGGTTTCGTTTGAAGCATCCATTTTTATATGGTGATAATTGAAGGCATCACGTGTTTAAAAAAAAAAAAAGTTAATTATATCAAAAGTAGTCCAAAAGAAGTTCACTTAATGAGGTACAAGGCTACCAGAACAATTTTACTATTTTTTAATCATATAAAAACTGCTTCACAGTCATCAATATAAATAAAATGAAATATTAAATTGCTTTACTTCACAAGTATAAACCGTAATTAGCGTAGCTCTCTACCGGCCTTCATAAAAACGCATAAAAATCACTTTCACACCTCCATTGTGTAGAAGGTATATCCGGTATTCAAATATTTTATGGGTCGACTATAACACAACAGATGACTGGTTTTAGCCTCGTGTGTATAATATCCATTTACAATCTATAACTGATAAGAGACTTCGTAAGTCCCAGCGCGTTAGACATATAATAAAAGATTCCTTTCTCCCTTCTGCCATTTTTGGAGTTGATCCGTAACAGCTTAGCAACAGAAGTCTAATATTATTTCTCCTTAACTCATGAAAATAAAAATCTTGGCACCTCAGCTTCAATCTCTAAGACTATAGAGAGCGAAATTCAAGGTCTGGTATTCCTGCGGAAGAATACGGAGAGAAAACGCTAATTCTGTAAGGCATAAGGTGATAGTAGTCTGGAAACGCAATAACAAATACAAGACTGCTACGCGGATAGTTATAGTTACTAAATATAATAGTAAGCTGTCAAATAAGTTACAACGTTTGGAGGGAACACTTCCTTCTAAATAAGCTGACAACTGGGACCAGTTGTCAGCTCTGTCTATTTAAAGTTAAGAGTCGGTGGTGAACCAATTACTGTTTACACCATTCGATCGCTCATTTTACTCTGTAAAACTTATTTGGAAGTGTAAAGTGACCTCAACGACCTAGAAAGTAGAATGGCTAGGCAATGTAAAAATTAATGTATAAGATACAAGAGAAACAGAGTGTGTTCTTATCAGAATGGCTTTGCGTAAAAAAGGGAACTTTTGGAGTCACGTAAAACAAGATACTTCTCTAGGTCTCTCTTGACAATTATCAGTCGTTTTAAGTCAATTAATAAATAATAACACACGAATTAAAAGTGTTTTCCCTATGATTCCGTCTTTTATCCAATTCATGAGTAACTGGGTGTTTTGAATATACAGGTCAGCTCATTTTCATTCTCAAGTTACATTTTTATATGCTGTAATATAAGTAATACATGTAACATATGACCAAAAATATATGTTTAATATAAATATTTTATAAGATGAAAATTCATTAAATACTTGTACTTTAGGCATTAATGCTTTCCCCTGACTTTAAATTATGCCTAATATATCAAGCAAACTAAATCTTAAATGCAAACGCTTCATTAATAATTCTTTGGAACCTCAAGATTGATACAAAAATTTCATACGCATGCGCGGACACGTTGTATATATATATATATATATATATATATATATATATATATATATATATATATATATATATATATATATATATATATATATATATATATATATATATATATATATATATATGTATATATATATATGTATACATATGTATATATATATATATATATATATATATATATATATATATATATATATATATATATATATATATATATATATTTGAGAGCTCCTTAATGAGGTCTCTGAATTTCAGATTGTGCAACATATAAGATTTTGTTAATGACTGTTTACTGACTTGCTAAAGACGACTTGATACCTTGGGGTTCCTCTTGGCTGAATATCACAGGTTCATTATGCGTCCGTTTACAGCTGGTGGTTCCGAGTGTTTGCCGTAAGCAATTGATCATAAAATTTACATTATTTATCACACAGTGTTAGCACTTTTAGGCCATGAGAATTTGATGTTCTCTCTCTCTCTCTCTCTCTCTCTCTCTCTCTCTCTCTCTCTCTCTCTCTCTCTCTCTCTCAAAAGCTTCATTATGTACCTCACGACGTTACCCTCTTTTAGGCCGTGAGAATTAGATGTCCTCTCTCTCTCTCTCTCTCTCTCTCTCTCTCTCTCTCTCTCTCTCACACGCCATTATAGACCCGAGATCGATCCCATGGGCTGGAAGCCACATGGGCCTTTTTCTTGAAAGTCCATAATACCACTGTTGACCTCAGTCGTGTACATATCTGGTGGTCTGTCGACTGTGCCGGGTGGCAGCCAAGGGGATAGAGACCTCCTTTGTTTATGAAAATGATTAGATATTTGGTACAGGCAGGTTGAATAAATTAGTAAACCGACTGGTTCTTAAGATTCCAACTTCAACACAGGCGCGTAGAGCATGGACTAGCTAAAATCGGTTCACTTAACGATTTCAAACTTCAGAATCAAGTTCATCATAACCTGAACACAATACCCACTGATTTAGAAAAAATTTCAAAGAGAACTCAAAAAGTTAAACTGAACACTGTTATTTCCATACTATTACTAAATTGTCATTTCACTGGAGTTGCAAAGGAAATGAAGAACACAGTGTTACCTATTTTTCTAGAATGTCCTACATTAAAACTTCATAAATATCAATAGTTTCAGGTTAATTCTAGATAAACATCACAACAAATTTCTAGCACATTAATCTCAATACAAGAATATCCATGAACTGCATATTGAAGAACAATATTAGATAACAAAGTCCTTCACTGTACTTCTGAAACTCATTACAGATTGACGCACTGATACGTTTGGATATAGATACGACAAATATTTTAAAAATCTGACAGGAGATTTCATAAACATGATTTTAGGATAATATAACTACTACGAAAAACAATCATTGACACAGTTACCAAGTCCTGAAAACCAGGAACCACGTTTTAGAAACCCGAAACAGGTAATTTTAGTTTCAATTGCAGGAAAAACGGAATTCTATTTTATTCAGCACGAAATTCAGAATTATATCAGTCCGGATAATCACATTAATTCAACACAATTTCTCGAGAACTGATATTTGTTTCATTGTCATTCACTGTACCATTTCGAAGTACGGATTAATTTCAAAATAATAAATTAGGAATTGACGAGCAAATGGAATTCTAATTTATTCAGGACAGAAATTCACATTAATTCACAATAATTTCTCAAGAACTGGCTTACTTATTTTAGTGTAATTTATCGGGCCATTTCGAACTGAGCAGTAGTTATCAAAGTGACGATCAGTAATAGAAGTAAGGATTAGTAACCAAATGCTGTGAAAAAAAAGAATGTATTTCCCCAGAGGATGCCATGACAGCACGAATGAACCAGTCTTGAAATCGAAAACTATTTCCAATGAACATTATCACAATAAAACCTGGAATAACCCCTCTTGAGTTCCCTGAAGCAAAATAATGCGTTGTCTATGTTTAACCCGACAGCGTTCTGTTTATTTTCACTGGACAGGAGACGAATATTACAGGGAAGATGTAAATTCAGATAACCTGAATTAAAAACTCGTAACCTTAAATAGACGAAGATGATTTTTGTGTCAACATAAGTGTACGTTGTGGACAGTGTTCATGTTTAATATTTCGTTGAATATGACGGGATTTTATTCAGACAGAAACTTATTTCTCTTTGTATAATAGCGGACTACGTTCTTACACACACACACACACACACACACACACATATATATATACATATATATATATATATATATATATATATATATATATATATATATATATATATATATACATATATATATATATATATATATATATTATAGATAGACAGAGAGAGAGAGAGAGAGAGAGAGAGAGAGAGAGAGAGAGAGAGAGAGAGAGAGAGAGAGAGAGATCCATTTATACACCAAAATCACTCATACACATGCAATGACGCATAAGCAAGCCTGCCTGCCTGCCTGCCTGCCTGCATGCGCACGCGCAAACATGCTCAAACACAGCCGTACGCCAAACCACGTTTAAAAGGCTCTAACAAAACACCAAGCGTTGTATTGCCAGCCTTAATCCTCTCTCATTATCCGACTCAAAAGAGTCAACAATACAGGTATGCGATGCACCTGCCCGCCAGGTAAACATAAACGGGCATAATTGCCCGCGGTTTTGGGCAGCATCGCATTTAGACTTTCCAGGGAAAAATGAAAGTTGAAGAAAGATGGCGAAAGATGATAATGTTATTATAATCGCTGGGTTTTATCTAGGATCTCTCCTGGGATAATTCGCACGTCGCCAATTCGAGGAAAAACGAGGTTTTTTCCTCGAAAGAAAACGTCTGTTACAAGACGCTTGTAAAACAAGTTTGCCGTGAGTTTAGGAAGCATCAAGGGAAAACCGTAAGAAAATGTAGAAAATGTGTATCTGTCTCTTTTATTTTCAGTCTTTTTGGTGTACTTTTAGTGAATTTTTCTGTTCTATCCATATTCTTGTTATTACAACTATGTGTTTAATGTGTTTTTAATAAAGAACTCGAATATGTTGCAGAATTCAAGTGCAAAGGAGATATGAAATAATAAATAATAGAAAAATATCTAGCACTGAGAACTTGTTCAAACGGATAAACTTGTATGAACTTTTTTTTCATAAGAAACTTCATGTGGATATGTATCTTATTTTTTTTTCAGTTCATGAGAGGTGGGAACTTATGTAATTATTAAAAATTACTGAACTAATATTCTCAAAGACGGTAGATTTTGGTTATAAATGAACATCCAAAAAATATGTTGTAGCTGTATAACTTTAAAGAATTACTGAACTAATATTCTCAAAGATTGTAGATTTTGGTTATAAATGAACACCCAAAAAATATGTTGTAGTTGTTTGTACTTTCGTCAACGAAAAACAAACAAAATTGAAATGAGATCAATCTTTTGGGAATTTATGCCTGACAAAAAAAACTAAGGTATATGTTTTGGATTTGCAAAGTTGGATAAAACATTAGTATAAATGTAGAATAGTTAGAAAGGAAGACCACAGGGCTTTCCGGTTCGTTCCCTTTTCTATTCTATTTAACTATTCCCATTATCTTTGATACAAAGCTTCACAGATATTGCCTTTCTAAGTTTTCTGAACAAAAGTAAAAACGTTAACGTTCAGAAACTCTCGATTATAAAGGCTGAGAATTTTTTTCCTAATACAGAGAGAGAGAGAGAGAGAGAGAGAGAGAGAGAGAGAGAGAGAGAGAGAGAGAGAGAGAGAGAGAGAGAGAGAGATCAACGCCCTCACATGTTTACAAAACTCTCCTCATCAAAACAAACCTTTCGATCAATATTTGCGAAAGATCCGTGTACCGTGGAAGGATCCGCTGCATTTTCAAGGAAGTGAGATGGTGGTGATTTCTTTGTTGTTCCTCTGATGTCATTTTCATAACTGTTTTGAAAGAAGAGGCGCTATTGGTGAATTTGTTGTTTTTTTTCAGGCGCGTTTCTTGTTAATTTGCAGTTCCGTATGTTATTATTTTACTTGACCGGAACGTCTCTCGTTCTGGGATGTACTTGTTTTTCACTTTGCTACCTGATTTTAGACGAGATATACAAGGTATACTATCTTCTGGGTTATTTGATATAAAATGTAAGAAGTAAATAAAAACAATATACTTGTGAAAGCAGGCTATCATAAACTTATTTTATATCGGAAGAAGGACATGAGTATTTCAAAGCTTATTAATTTAAAGGTAATATCATCATTCATTATATTTACATGTACACACACACTTACACACACTTATATATATATATATATGTGTGTGTATATATATATATATATATATATATATATATATATATATATATATATATATATATATATATAAATATAAATGATAGCAGAGAGAGTTTTTCTTCATATAAAAGTGCATAGTACATAATACGTATTTTAGAATACAAAAAATAGCTCTCTCTCTCTTTCTCTATCTTTCTCTCTCGCTTACTTAACAGACACTTATATAATGATCATATTAACTAAGCCTGCCATTATAACTCTGATAGAAAGGAATTCTGGTTCTCCCATTCTGACAGTGGGTAAAGCGGATGTGGATACTTTCTTTGTAAAGCATCGAAATCCCCAATATAAATCTCCTTGGTTCCAAAACAAAATTACTTTGAGAAGGACGCAAATACTCGTGAGTTTTTGTGCTGAATAGACAATGATATCCTTTGCCATTTTCACTTATTTCTAATTTCCCTTTAGTTTCCTAAATTATTACTTCGGATACTGTATTTTGCTCGACATTCGGACTTCATCTTGAAGAATGTACAATTTATGTTGATGTACGAATATTTTAGATGATGTGGCGGGAGTCACCTTCTTGAGATAATCAGTAAAGGTGAAAGATTTAATTGACTAGAATAAATTGCAATTTATATTTCTAACTTGTTTGGCTTTATATGGCACAAGGGTATTGAAAGGGACATTCTTATCAGGCACGGTAGTATTATAAGGAATGCTGATAAATAAATAAAAAAAAAATGAAATAACGATGGAGTCGAAAGGGAGTAAAATTATAATCGGTTTGCGAAAACCAAGTTTTTTTTATTTAAAAAAAATTAACAGGAAAATGGTCCAGAGTAACACCTCATCCCCCCCCAACACGAAGGAAAAAAAACTGAGAAGACACTCCACAAACAAACGCACACACACACAGTCACACACACACACACAAACACAGGTTTTACTTTTTGTAAAGGACGCGATTTTTGAGCTCCATAGTAACAAAACAAAGAAGAAGAAGAAGAAGAAGAAGAAGAAGAAGAAGAAGAAGAAGAAGAAGAAGAAGAAGAAGAAGAAGAAAAGAACCATCATCCATCTTGGTTTTCGTTTTGGAAGATTAAGTAACACATTAAGTGTTTACCGACCTCTGTCTCGCCGATACGCTCGACGAGAAACGTTATTTCGGAAAAATACGTGAAGAAAGGCACGCACGTCTTGCCCGGTTTCTTTTACCCCCAAAATGCACTCCGTTTACCTTTCAGGTAAATACGAGAAACCGAAACCTTGCTTGCTTGCTTGCTTACGGTGGCGAGAGAGAGAGAGAGGTGGGGGGAGACCTGATCTTTTATGTTTATCTATTTATTTTTACGAATACGTGTTCGCATATCGTGAATGTTTAGAGAGAGAGAGAGAGAGAGAGAGAGAGAGAGAGAGAGTGATTTTATTCATTTATTTATGTTTCAAATACGTGTTCGTATATCATGGGTGTTTCAGCTATTTCGTCCACCTGAACGAATCCGGAAACTCCTTTTAAATGCCTCGATATCTTTGCATTCTACAGGACCCAGAGGGAGCCCTAACCCCCTCCCCCAATGACCCACCCAACCTCCCCCATCCCATACCCCAACAAAACAACAAGCAAAAAACAAGCAACGCTACTTAATAGCCTATGTCGTGCGTTCTTTTTGCCAACTGTATCTCTACTACGTGGTATAGACATCCCACGCCCAAAAGAAGGCTATAATTACTCCAAAATACAGCCTATTGTCTTTCAACATGGGGGAATTCTGCCCTCTGTGATTAGCTGAACAATTGACTTCCACTGATATTGCTTGGAACACATCATTACCAGAGTATTACTGTAATTCACCGCTAGCTAATTCACTTTTGCTTTGATAGACGGCTGTCATTTGCCCCAATGAAATCTTTAACAGGCTTTTCTATACGGCGTGTCACTCTGTTATTTCGTCAAATGATGTATATAATTCTAACCTGCTTTAATTTCTTACTTTTCATTTGTGTTTTACGGCATAATTCCAGAATGAAACGATTCTCGTTGCATTAATTATTATAGCTATTTTCTTCTCATCATTTCATATAGTAATTATCGAATTTTCCACGTATATTCGAGCTAATTTCTCTCTCTCTCTCTCTCTCTCTCTCTCTCTCTCTCTCTCTCTCTCTCTCTCTCTCTCTCTCTCTCTCACATAAGTTTGTCATGATTTGAACATTCCTTTTTCATTTCTTCGCGATTTTTGTCTCCCATTGTGGTTTTCATTTTAAGTAAGGCTGTGAATCCTTGTTTAAAATTTGCATTTATTTGTACCGTTTTTATTCTATTTCCTCTCTCTCTCTCTCTCTCTCTCTCTCTCTCTCTCTCTCTCTCTCTCTCTCTCTCTCTCTCTCTCTATATATATATATATATATATATATATATATATATATATATATATATATATATATATATATATATATATGCGGATATTTTCCATGGATAAACTATGTGGTCGTTATAATACATTGCTTTTGATTAATTTATTTGATTTTGCAAGACCAATTTTGGTGCTTCTCAGTTCATTTCAGTCAAGACAAATCCAGGAACAAGAGCCAGTGCTGGCACAAGGCCAACTCAGCATACTAAAAAAAAAAACAGCAACAATGACCTGAAAAACAATAAAGAAAAAATCATAATTAAAAGCCCCGTTTCTTTTCGTTTGGGACAAAATAGCGAACGGCATTTTTAGGCGAGTGAACGAAGTGATTCGCAACTGACAAAACACTCGAGGAAAAGTTTTCCTTGAATGCCATGCTCTGATGAGCTCTGGGGTCAGTGCCACGGACTCCCGACTGAAATATGTCTTCTTACAGTTGCAATTTGTAATTGCTATCTGTTTTTCGTATTATGTTCAGGCATTCTTTCGTTCGTTACTTTTTTTTTACGTTGTTTTGTGGTAAAAAAATGTTTTAAAAATGTTAAAAAATAAAAAAAAAAGCTCTTAATTTGAAGAGAAGATAAGGTATGATGTTTTGCCTGATTTCATACGTGTATTGTATATAAATCAAACTATTACTTTTCAGCATTATGTCAAACTTGAATCTCTCGCATTAAAAATAAAATTTTTTTTCTTCGAAATTTCTCAAGAAAATTTTTAGCTGGCATGCGGAATTTTTTTTTTTTATATGAAACCATTCTTTTATTAAAAAAAATAGTTATTCTTTCTGTTGGATCTTTAACTGAAATCTTATCTATGTTCATTTTTTGTTGTGTATACTGGTTGCTTTATCAGTAACATTAGATCTAGCTAGAGTAGTAATATATATCTATACAGATTCTCTCTCTCTCTCTCTCTCTCTCTCTCTCTCTCCAATGATTTACTTGACAAGAAACGGTGAGACTGTCCGTGAATTTCCCGTAGGCTATTTAAGTCTGGCGCTCCATCATAGCTGTCAGGGGTGGGGTTGGCGAGAAAAGAATTGCTATTGGTCATTTAGCTCAAAACATCTTTGTAAAAAAAAATATATGTGAAGAAATCGTTTTGATATGTTATCGTTTTTATAACAGTCAATGCTGTTTTAATTACTTCTGATTCTTATATCCCTCGAAATGAAATTCGCTGTCTACACCAGTTTTCTGAAAACGGAATAAAACGTGTATATTTTGACATAGGAAAATGACATTTTACATTAGATATAACTGTTTCAAACATAAGGTAACTATGTAATTTAATTTTTTAGCATTTTTGTGTAAAGCGATGCTTATTAAGACATAAAATATACGTCACGGAACGCTCCAGGCGGGTACTCTCGAAATGATAAAAATGATTCCGATGTCTACTTAATTATTTTATTTCTAACTAAAAGCTATTCCTGACAGTGAAATACGATTAAAATATGGAAATGAATTTCTTCGTCATTGTTATTTATCTTCCGCTGGTGGCTGTTTACTACAGTGCATGTCTGTGTGGTGTTTCAGTAGATTCAAATATATATACTGTATATACACACATTGTATGTATATATAATATATATATATATATATATATATATATATATATATATATATATATATATATATATATATATATATATATATATATATATATATATATATATATAAATAATTGCTTTGATCTATTTCATTACAAAGCATTGCTTAAAAAATAATTGAACAGATGTCAAAAAAGAACACTAATAATTAAACCAGACATAACTACTAATAAAATTAAGTGTTTTTTAAAAACCCAAGTGGACCACTACAAGCATGAGAAAATGTATGCTCTGAAATGGTACGATGACTTACCGTAGACTTTTATTTACAGGGTCAGCGTTTTCTTTCCTCGAATCGCGAAACATTCATCAAAACACTATTTCCGCCCAAGCATTTTTCAGCATTCCCTTGTAATTCTCTTGTGTATTACGCTCTACCAGAACTATCTGAAGTACGTCACATGTATGTAGAGTTCTTTGCTTAACAGTCATACTGTTATATGTTGTTGTTTGAATAAAACAAAAATCTTAGTCTGCGAATATATATATATATATATATATATATATATATATATATATATATATATATATATATATATATATATATATATATATATATATATATATATATATATATATATATATATATATATATATGTGTGTGTGTGTGTGTGTGTGTGTGTGTATGTACGTATGTATGTATGCATGTAGGTATGTATATCTATATATAGTATATAGTTATATATTATATATACATACATACATACATACATACACACACACACACACACACACATATATATATATATATATATATATATATATATATATATATATATATATATATATATATATATATATATACACATCCCTGCATAATGCAAACTATTTAAATTGCAAAACTAATTTGCAATAATCCATTAATAAGTTTATTCGCAAGCTGATTAGTTCGCGTAATTAACTTTCCCGTGTGAATTTCAACTGAAATTCCAGAAAGCGAAAAATATATTGCAGTCTTAGCAATAACTTTTGCGAAATAAAATTACAAGTAAATAAGCTTTCAATTTTCAGTATACTTGGAATGATGTTATGTGAAAATGTGTATTTGTCGGATGCGCAAACAGAATTTTTTATGGGAAAAAAATTTGCAAGATATATCGCATAACGATGAGTTATGGAAAGGCATCAAATATAAATTGTTCCTTATTTCTTGAATATCACTGTGTGTATGTGTGTGTGGGTGTAATTGGAATAACTACAATGCCCACTTAACTTATTATTATTAAGCATTCATTGAATAACGATTATAATAAACTTAAAAATAATAATATAAAGATAATAATAGCTATTCAGTTCAATACCCAGTATAATATATGGAAAGTTTCCTATTAAGGTAAGCATATTGAGCTTATGCTAAAGTAAATAAAAAAAAAAAATTAGTAAGGCCCAAAAGCCAATCAAGAAAAACTGTCCATGATTAAAGCCATTCCAAGTAATCCCAGTCATACAAAAATAGATGTTCCTTTTCCTTAATTTGCTTCTCTCATTTATTTACATTCTTTTACTAACAACGTTTCGGACAACTGTCCATCTCCAGGTTCTGTTTTCATCGTTGCTAATGGTTACCACAACCGCAGGTAACTCTGACTTTTTAACCGTTTTTCTAATTATGCACTGTTATCTCGATACGCCTCTGCCAAAACCCGCGTCGCTTTCGCAAGCAAACACGTCACAGGAACGCCGTAATGGCAGGAACAATGACGACAAAAACAGGACAATAAAGGCAGGAAAAAGGGCAGCAACAATGACAACGAAAACAGGACAATAAAAACGAGATTAAAAAAACATTACTACCCTCCTCTCCCTTCCGCCATGACTGACCAGTAGCACCCTCTATCCACCCTCCCTTCCTTCTTCTTTCTTCCTTACTACTCCCTCCTCCTCCTCCTTCTCCTGCTCCTCTTTCTATTCCTCCTCCCCCTCCTCCCTCCTCCTCCTCCTCCTCCTCCTCCTCCTCCTCCTCCTCCTCCTCCTCCTCCTCCTCCTCCTCAGCCTCTAAGGAAGATCGCCTCAGGTAGCACGAGCCATCGAAGTGCGAAGTGAGCAGGCAGAAGAAGAAGAAGAAGAAGAAGAAGAAGAAGAAGAAGAAGAAGAAGAAGAAGAAGATTTTGAAACCCTTGACTTCTCGAGAAAATTGTGGGAAGAAGTCTCAGGGCAGAACGCCTCCGCCGTCGTCGTCGCCAGCGGATTTCCTGTAGGAGTCGCCCAAGCCACAAGAGTAGAATTTCGTAAGGACTCCTGGTAATTGGTTTGCCCTTTGAGGAGTGGCGCAACATCGTCCAGGATATCTTAGGTTTCCTAGCACCTAGTGTGATGAAGAGTCCTGTCTTATTTCTTATTGCTATGACTTATTTTTTATTCCTTTATGTCTGCAAAATTGCATTTGTTTTAACTTTAAATACATCTGGTATATTTACATACATTTGATATATCTAAATACATTTGATATATTTTTCCTTTGTTTATGAAGTGTCCTACCTTATTTTTATTGTTATAATTTAATTTTAATGTGGTAATTTTTTTTAATTTCAACTTTAGACATATTCTTAATATTTTTTTCTTTAATTTTTGTCACTGTTTCGTAAGCGACTTCTTTGTAATTTATACAGTTGTTACAAAACACCCCTTGTTATTATCATCTGCACTCAACCATTTTTTAATAAACTAAAAAACATAAACATTTTACAAAATTAACTCAAATCAATAATGCACAAGACATTTCAAAACAAATGCCACTCTAGTAAGATGTATTTATCTAACTGTTTCTATGACAACAGTAAAATAAACTATAAACATTATCCAAAACTAACTCAAATTACAGACGTACAAGACACATCAAAACAAAAGTCACTCTAG
>NC_089754.1:31287383-31329883 GCF_040412425.1 Macrobrachium rosenbergii | reverse complement strand
AAGTAATACTGAAGAAGGCTGAAAATTTCATGGTTTTCATAACAAACATTCAAGTATTTAAATTCGTCGGAAATGATTTCAGTGCTGATACTGAGCATTCGCTTAACAGAAGATTTAACTCTGTCTCGTCTTGAATTGTTTTTTTTTTCTCTTGGAATAACATCTACATCGACTTAAAACTGTAAGTCCATCAAAATAAAAATGAATAATAAATAAGTAAATAAAACATTTGTTCTCTTACACCTAAATTTAATCCTCTTGTTTTGTAATATTTACCCCTGATGTCATTTCCAGAAGTTAAATTTATCTTTGCTTGAATTTATTCATTGTGCATTATTATTTATTTCTTACAACAACTATTGTTGTTTCATGTTTGTTGTAATCATTCTTTTGTATTTAACCTCCAGACGTTTGTACAGCAAAATTTTCAAGGACTATTATCAGTTGTGTCTCAAACACATATATATCGCATAGTATTTCTATGTCATTCTTGTCTGTATAGTCCAAAAAAGATAATTTTGTTACATCACTGAGAAGAAATGTATAAATGCCTACCGTTTTGGTAAATCACTCTACTATTCTGATAAGTTTCGTTAAGTACAACATTTGCTTTGCTGCAAAATACTCAAGTATTTTGGTTAGTTATTTTTCAAAGACAATCTGCTGTTGGTCCTTACCATTTTAGTTTGTCTTGCAATGATTTCTCGCTGCACTTTTTCACATTTAATTCGTCAAAAGTGCATCCATTATTTACCTGTTTGTTTGCCTTGTTTGCTCTGCTTGTTGTCTTTGAAGTGAGTGACATCCACTTCTGACTCGCCCTCGTCAGGATTGTCAGCACCGCGCATGCGTCTGAGGACGTCCTTCTCTGGTGGAAAGCTATACTTTCCACCATTCACAAAAAAACAAAAAAAGCATCTTTCCGCAGCAGTTGAGGACATCTCTTCATTAAAACCCAACTGCAAGACTGTTATCATTAGCCTAGGCGTTGTTTTCACATACCAGATTGATTGCTTATTTACGAAACCCTAATTTTTCCCCATAATGGCAGCCAAGCCAGCCCCGAGTCAACAGGAGACGGAGAACTCGAGAGTCTCTCTCCTCTTCTCTCGCCCAAAAAAGTGGATCCTCCTCTACGAAGGACCCTCCGCAGTGCAATGGCTAAAACCCTTCGCTCACTCGCCTCCTTCAATAAACTTCATCAAACACTCTAACTAAGCCCTTCAGCTATCGTGTGTGTGCTCAACAACATCAGCTCTCAAGCGCTCTCAAGCGGCTCCAGATGACTGGATCCTCCGGGAGAAGGAATGGAGAGGAATGACCTTAGATTACAAGACCTCCTTGGAGCCTTAGTTAAGTCGTTATCTATCCTATACAGTATATCGCTTTATGGAAACAAGGTGTTATGGCTGGAAGATCCGGAAAGCTTATAGATACAGGGATTTCTTATATTATTTCTTTTTGTAATACAGTTACAGTCTTCAGTACTTTCAAGTTTTCCTTAGGCTATTCCAATCACTCAGACATGTTTCTTAGCACTTCGCCTGCAGGGCGATACCTTCCGGTTCTTCCCAGGTCTCTAAGGATAATAAGGTTGTATGCCCTTGATCCTTTTCTTAACCTTAGCTGATGCTAGTGATACTAGCATCCACTTACAGCTGAGTTGACTGACCCACTGTTCCACCACTAAGCTACGACTGCTAACCTCTCTCTCTCTCTCTCTCTCTCTCTCTCTCTCTCTCTCTCTCTCTCTCTCCTCTCTCTCTCTTTTTTTTTTTCCCCGTGTGTGTGTATATATATATATATATATATATATATATATATATATATATATATATATATATATATATATATATATATATATATATATATATATATATATATATATATATATATATATGTATGTATGTATGTATGTATTACTACTTCGTTACTCCTCCAGGTCCTAATCTACTTCTCTCTTCCTTCTTCCCTCGCCTTCCTTATTTGACCCTCCCCCTTCCCCAGCTCCATAGTTCCACCTTCATAGCTCCATAATAATATCTCGTCGTTACTCAGCCTCGTCATCCGCACCTTCATCGCCATTACCTGCTCCGTCACCCATCAGTTCCAGAAGCCATTATGGTTCCTTGTCCTTTTCCTTTCCACACTTCCTCTTCCCCAGGACATTATTCCTCCCCGTTCCGAAATTCCCGGTTCCTACCGGACCATATGGCTTGCCAAGGCGTTCCTAATTATCGGTATGGCCTCGGCCAGATGGACTACCGTTCCCGTTCTTCCAGAATTCCTGGAATCCTGATGTTCCAGGTGTCGACTTCGAGGCTTTGGCGAATGTCCGGAGGGAATGGTTTTGCGTTAATGTCTCTTCTGTGAATTTTTGGTCCATTCTTCACTTTTACTGACTGATTAATTAAAGATTATCTGGCACCACAACTACAAAAGGTCATTGATGCGGAATCAGTAGTTTGTAGGAATGGCATTTGTTGTAGTAACAGCGTTCGCAGAAATAAGTTATAATTGAATTTTGATAAACAGCGTGCCAATATTTGCGAACCTTAAGTAAGATATAATT
Organism: Macrobrachium rosenbergii; assembly: GCF_040412425.1. Lineage (NCBI taxonomy): Eukaryota > Metazoa > Arthropoda > Malacostraca > Decapoda > Palaemonidae > Macrobrachium > Macrobrachium rosenbergii. The sequence goes on along the minus strand of NC_089754.1, from coordinate 31,327,311 downwards.
TCAATTTAACATTGCAAACTTTCCTTTCAAACTAAATCTCTCTCTCTCTCTCTCTCTCTCTCTCTCTCTCTCTCTCTCTCTCTCAGTGTATGATACTAAATCTCCATGTCTCAGGCTCTCCGATTCAACACCTCTCTCTCTCTCTCTCTCTGCAGTATAAGATACTAAATACAAAATCTTTTTGTCTCAGACTACCACCAATTCGATACCTTCACCTCTCTCTCTCTCTCTCTCTCTCTCTCTCTCCAGTATGTGATACTCATTCTCCATGGCTGAGGCTTACTCCAATTCGAAACTTTTATCTCTGTTCTTCATTAACTATCTCCCTCTCAGTCCATATACGATGAAAAATTTCTCTCTCTCTCTCTCTCTCTCTCTCTCTCCTCCTGCGTTAATGAAGGCGTCTCAGCTTCGCAGTTCTCCCTCGACCTCAAACTTCCTCCGGCCGGGTTCGACAACACACAAAACGCGCGTGCGCGGACCTTCACTGTTCCCCCTAATGACGGCCAATTAGAGGGTGGAGGACAACCCTGTGGGAATCTGCCAATGGAGGGGATAAAGGGCACAGGGGAAGGATGGTTGTGAATGGGGGCGACGACCCACCCCCACTCCTCCCCCTCCCCCTCCTCCTCCCCCTCCATCCCTTTCTTCTTTTAAAGTCGTTCTATTGGACGCTGGATGGATTGAGGAAGACGTTGTCTTAGAATTGCTGGTTGAATGTGGTTGCTTAAAATAAGAAAAGTTTACGTTTTAAATCGTAGATATATTTTCATGGAAGCCTGAGAGAGAGAGAGAGAGAGAGAGAGAGAGAGAGAGAGAGAGAGAGAGAGAGAGAGAGAGAGAGAATGCCTAACCAACATTCAACATTTGAAATAATAAGGTAAGTTTACGTTGTAAATAGTAGATCTATTTTTATGGAGAGAGAGAGAGAGAGAGAGAGAGAGAGAGAGAGAGAGAGAGAATACATAAGAAATACTATCCTTAAGTACAATTCAGCCAATAACTGATATACTGTACATCATGGAAAGGTACTCTCTCTCTCTCTCTCTCTCTCTCTCTCTCTCTCTCTTTATGGAATAATTTATCTACATCATGGTACTCTCTCTCTCTCTCTCTCTCTCTCTCTCTCTCTCTCTCTCTCTCTCTCACACACACACACACATACATACATACATACTCAATGGACCATGCACATATCTAAATGACTTGACTTACGAGTACTTGCTTTCATCTTGAGGGCTCCGTCCAGCATAGCAGATGTTAGCCGAGCTCTGCTCTCTAATGTCTAGCTCGTATCAGCAACAGGTATGAAGGAACTATGTTAGCAATGGAGCCGTGAGTATGTTCAAGAACATATCTATTTTTCGTTGGTTTTTATTAACTAGAAAATATATATTTTTTTTTATTTATGCTTCGGAATCGTAGAGCAAACTAGTTTATAAGTGCAGTTCTTTTTATTTGCGTGTACCAGAAAAAAAAACAATTCTGACGTACGGTTCTGAACATGGTTTTTTTTTAGATGTGTAGACTACACATTTCAAGAAAAAAAAAAGTGTTTTACCCGGAGTTGTTTTTCCTTAGTATGTATCAATATGAAGCAAAATTCTGACGAAGTGCGGTTCTGAAAAAAAAAAAAAAAAAATTTTTTCGTTTGGGATGTGTAGAGAGCAAACTGGTTTATACGCGTTATTTTTCTTGGCAGGCATAAAAAAAAAAAATCTGACTAAACACGGTTCTGAAAGTAGATTATGAATGAGGGAAAATTACCGTCATTTTCTTCTGATAAACACACTGAACACAACAGTCCAAATTTGTCATGTCTTCCTGAAAGGGGTAAAGAAAGAAAGGAATATAACTTTAGTATAGTTTATATCTAAGACAAAACATCCCCTTGGTGCTAATAATGGACACTGAAAGCCAATACTAAGCAAATTTAACATTTTTGAAAGTAGGGATAAGATCTTGTTGCTTTTGGAAAGTGTTAGATAACTGGAAAACAGAAATCCTCACTGGATATTCTAAATGCAGTAATTCTCATGCAATGAATGACGAATATGAGATTGTGCTTTGCCAGTACAGTAAATGCATTGCATGAAATCAGTTATTTAGTTAAATGACTTATGGCAATGAACATGAATAATGAAAATGGCCAAATTAGAAAAACCGCAACTATGGAATATATCTACATAAGTTTGAGAACTATGTCATAAACCTCTATATTACAAAAAATTCAGGAAGAGTTTTTAGAACTAAATAAAAAAAATTCATTAATCATTAGAAAAAAAAGCGATACATTAGTCATTCACGTATAAAAACACACAAACAAGATGTGACACCACCACTCAAGGTCACATTTTTGGCAAGAAGTTCATATCCCTCAGCATTCAGAATATCCTTCCCAGGAAGACTCCGAAAGGAAGTTCAAGGAATGGGCAGAAAACAACAATCCTTCGCTTAATAGGAGGTGGAAGAGATACCCAAATGGGATGGCTGCCCGAGGGGCCGTGGCACAGGATGCGTAACACTTGTGATACAACTTGTAGCCCCGCTAATAGTACCCGGTACTGGTTCACATTTCCGTTCGCGGTTCGTGGGTGTGTGGGTGTGTGTATGTGTGGTCATGTCCGTTTGTATGTTTCAACTATGCTTTAGTTTTCTGTTGTCTACTTCTTTGCGTTTATTGTTCATGTTGTTTGGTGTGTTTATATATATACGGTAAATATATATATATATGTATATATATATATATATATATATATATATGTATATAAGTATATATATGTATATGAATATATGTATATATAAATATATATATATGAATATATATATATATATATATATATATATATATATATATATATATATATATATATATATATATATATATATATATATACTTATGCGTGTGTGTGTTTGTGTGTAAGTTATTTTTTGTCGAAAGGCTATTTCTTCGCAGAAAAACAACAAACGTTGTTAAGCCATTTCCTTGAAATCAATCTTCTAACTGCTGAGTCCCACGTCAAAAAACAGAAAAAATCTCCTACCTGATTCAGACACGTACAGGACGTCTTAACACCATCTTGTCAACTCCTCCTATTCACACTGCCATTCATCTTCATGTTTTATGCACTCCCTCGCTTCTTGAATTTCCGAATTAAACACCTTTTTTGCTATTCAATTGCCGGGCATATTACTTAACTGCTAGAGTAAACACTTAGTATAATTATCATCCACCTTTTAATTTTGTTAACCGTTTGAATATCTCTTTGTACTTCTGCATTTCTCTCCTTCTCAAGCGCCATCACTACAAAGAGATAAAGAAAGAGACAGAGAAATAAAAGAGAAGAAACTGAACTGGAAGAAATGAGAGGAACTGAGAGAGACAATGTCATCAATACGATTGGGTTGTACTTGTGTCTAGTTGCGACCAAAATAAATAAATAAATAAGTAAATAAATAAATAAATGATTGAATAAACACATAAACAAATAAATGAATAAATACATAAAAAGGGAAGCAAAGAGAAGCTGGAAGAAAGGAAAGAAGGTGCAAGAGATCAAGTCATCACTACAACTTAGCTGTGCCTTTGTGTAGATGAGAGCTAAATGAAAAACTAAGGAAATAAATAAATGAAAGAGAAATAAAGGAAATTGGAAGAATAGGAAGGAAGTGAGAGAGATAATACTTAAAGGACAGGTGGTAATAACTATAAAGTGTAAATGAGGAAAGGAATTACTTTCCAGGTTAACAGAAATAGAGACAAAAAGGAAGATAATCTCTCAACCATGCACTTAAATGTTTACTGATTTTCACAAAGATGGTTCGGAATGGGGTGGACTGACAGGTTTTACAGGACCGCATGAGAAGAAGCTGAACCCTTAAATTGACCTCAGCAGAGGTGAAAAGAGGCATGGAGGCCATCTTGCGGAATTAATGAATATAAAAAACTATAAATTACCATAGTTTTAAGTCCATCAAAGAGGGAGTTATAAGGATAACGAAGGACACTATAAGAGGGACTCGACCTTTGGACCACGTCACTGGAAAATCGCCGGGAATACCACTCAGCTACTGTGACGTATATGTACATATATATACAGTATATATATATATATATATATATATATATATATATATGTATATATATATATATATATATATATATATATATATATATATATATATATATATATATACTATATATATATGTGTGTGTGTGTATACATATATATATATAAATATATAAATATATATATATATATATATATATATATATATATATATATATATATATATATATATATATATATATATATATATATAAATATATATTTGTAAATTGCTATGAAACTCAATTACCCTATTATTATTATTATTATTATTATTATTATTATTATTATTATTGTGAATAATTAAAAATCCATATAGAACAAAGCAAAATCCCACTGACTTGCAATACAGGTTCCCGCGGAGTAGGATTCCCATCCGTAAAAAAAAAAGAAAAGAATATATAAATAAACTGGTAAATGTATGCAAGTATGCAAATCATCAAAAATGAGGAAAAATATTAAGTTGGTGGTACTTGTCGCTTAAAGGTAAAATAGAAGTTTTCTTGAACTCATAAGCCCTTGTAAGAGATGGAGGAAAATTGTTATTCTTATGAAGTACCAAAAAGAGATCACAGTACTCCCACGAAGAAGAAGAAGAAGAAGAAGAAGAAGAAGAAGAAGAAGAAGAAGAAGAAGAAGAAGAAGAAGAAGAAGAAGATGATGATGATGATTTTATGAATAATCAAGCAATCGCGAGATGGTTTCCCACCCAATTGGAAACCTACGATTTGTCATAACGTCATCATCACAGGAGAAAAGGAAACACAGCACACACAGCATCCCTCTCGAGATAGGAAAGTGCAATTTCATCAGGATGCTCCCCGCCCATCTCTTTATCTCCCTACCACACCTTTCCTTTTTAATCATTTACTCTTTTTTTTTTATTTACATCAGACTCTGTATAACAACATCCTGCGCAAACAGACAGCTTCCGGTCAAACGAGAAACTAGCGAGTTGGATAAACGAGAGGAAGGGATAAAGAGAGAGAGAGAGAGAGAGAGAGAGAGAGAGAGAGGGGCTAAATCAATAGCACGAAAATACTTGATACTTAGTTTTTCATTGTCTCCTTGTGGCGAACCTGTAAATCTAATATCAAGCGAAAGTTTTTTTTTAGATAAGACAACAACATTAATAATTTATAATCTTAAACTTCACTCCAATATACTGTATATAGTTTTTTCACCAATGAATTGAGCATAATTGTCCAATTTTAGAAAATAAATGAAAAATATTAAAAAGCAACATAAAACAGGTCATTAAACTACCAAGACTGACTTTCAAAAAGACGGTACAGACTTGTGGGAATTCCACGAAGAGAGAGAGAGAGAGAGAGAGAGAGAGAGAGAGAGAGAGAGAGAGTTAAATCATCATTATCATCAAAAAAGCTTCGTTATCACCGTCTTCAACACAAGTGTGCCACATCCGGTCTGTCTGGCTGAGAGACCCAACGCCCTACCCTGGGAATGCCCCGAGGGAGTATAACCTGACGGAGGCATTATAACGGAGATGCTGGAGATACATTCTATCTCTCTCTCTCTCTCTCTCTCTCTCTCTCTCTCTCTCTCTATGTATGTTTCTCTCTGTATAGCAAGCAAATATTCAAACATTGTAATTTTGCATGTATATTCCTTAGTTGCTTCGCAGTAGACTGCATTTTATTCAGTTGGAAAAGTTCTCTCTCTCTCTCTCTCTCCTCTCTCTCTCTCTCTCTCTCTCTCTCTCTCTCTCTCTCTCTCTCAATGGAATTTCTCGCAAGTTTATAACGTCATATTGAAAGTCAGTCTAGGAAGTTTAATGACCTGTTTTAAACTGTGTTTTAAGACTTTGCTTTTATTTTCTAAAATGGAACGATTATGCTAAATTATTTAGTTACAAAATTATATATACTGGATTGAAATTTAAGCTTATAAATTGTTGTCTCTGTTGTCTTATTTAAGAATCTTTGGCGTAATAACAGATTATCTTGTATTTTCGTGCTACTGTTAAACACTTTCACTTTACGGGTCTGTTCATCCTATTATTATAGATCAGGACAAGTGTTTGACTTCCCGGAATAGCATGTTCAAGGCAGACTCTCTTCCTGCTTAAAAAAAGAAGCAAAAAAAAAAAAAAAACCTAACAGATGCGCTTATCTGTGCGTATTCTGTTTCTCGACCTATCGTTCGCCTCGCTGTTACAGGAAAGATAAAAATTAGCATTACGCACGGTCGCATTGAAGCAAATAATTAATACGAATAATAACACTTCGTGACCTCTCGTAATTATAATTCTGGATTCGTGACAAAAGAAGCTTTGATTTTTTTTTAATTTCCAGCTGCTATTGTTTCATAATTTACACTCAACCTTCCTGTTATAATTTGTTTTGATTATCACATCCGCCGTGTGATGTAATTCTTTTTTTTTTATCCGGATTTGCCTGTTTTGCTTGACGGTACTGTACGCCTGTTATTTGCAGACTAATTAAGTGGATATTCATGGAATTGTTTACCGGATTTTCCGGAGGCCTTGAATAATCTGCGAGATATATAATTAATATGGAAATGTTTTCATATTGTCTCTTATTTATAAAAAACAATGCTTCTGGCCCTGTTGATGAATTTCCAAGAAATTTGTGGAAATACCAGTCGGTAACTAGGAAAGATTTTTTTTTTTTTTTCTGTACGTCAGAAATTTACTCCGAAACACTAATGATTTATTATTCTTTGTTTATTGTCATGTTTTTTTATATAAACAAAACATGCCCTGTGTGTGCTAATACTGTTGAATAGTTTCTACATGCAGTTCTATGCGACTGGGAACAACCTTTATCTAAAAGTACATCAGATTTACAATCTGTCAAGAGGTATTTTTACTTAAAATATTCTGAGACATCATTATTATTATTGATATCATTATCATTATGATCATTACCGCATCATCATGGCTTCCATTAGATATGAGTTGCAATGATGGATGAAAATGTAAAAATACTGATTTATGCCTCGTTATTAATTATGTAAATTTATTATATATTGATTAATAAATATAATCTAGATAATCTGAAGTAACAATACATTTTTTGAACTAGGGAAGTTATTATTATTATTATTATTATTATTATTATTATTATTATTATTATTATTATTATTATTATTATTATTATTATTATAAAGAACAATTTTCTTAAATCTCCAGGTTTTAATCTTCGACACACTGGGAAAGCTCCTATTATTATTATTATTATTATTATTATTATTATTATTATTATTATTATTATTATTATTATTATTATTATTATAAGGAACAATTCTCCTAAATCTCCAGGTTTACACATAAGAGCAGATACTATACAGTACAAAAAAAAAAAAAAAAAATACAGATTACAGAAATATAAAAAGATAAACCGTACAGTTACACTCAAACACTGCTGACAACATATCACAATAATAACAATGTTTCCATCTTGAGATCACAAAATAAGGTAGATTTAGTAGATAAGAATATCACGTTATTCGTCTTAACCGAAGACACTGTAACAAGAGTGACTGACTATAACAACTCATGACGTCACGCATGGCATCTTCCTAAACTCGCCACGCCCATATGACTGCTAAATCCTCTTCTCATAAGAGCTAAAATCCTTTGACCCTCTTTCCTGATCCGTCAAGGGGCTACCGCAAGACGCCATTTGTCAGATCTTCATCTTCTTCTCTTTCTTCTTTTGATTATTATTATTATTATTATATTCCTCTTCTTCTTCTTCCTCTTCTTCCTCCTCTTCTCCATCTTCTTCTTCCTCTTCTTCTTCTCCTCCTCCTCATCTTCTTCTCTCACACTATGCGAATGCTCGGTTTTGATTATCTCTTGTAGGGGAAAGGAGGTGAGCCGTTGCAAAGGTTTTTGTGCTAGATGACACTGAGGGTCGGTTCTCTGGTTGATCTAGTGGGTTTATCGGGTCTGGTGTATGGTTGATCGGGCTTAGAAAAGGGTTACACCCGAGGTGAACTAGCTGAACTTCTGAAGCAGTCTTTGGGTGAGTGCTACCTGAGGACCTCTCTCTCTCTCTCTCTCTCTCTCTCTCTCTCTCTCTCTCTCTCTCTCTCTCTCTATATATATATATATATATATATATATATATATATATATATATAAATGTACATGTATACACACAAATAAATAAATATATATATATATATATATATATATATATATATATATATTTATGTTATATTGTGTATAATTTACATGTATATATATATAAATAAATAAATATATATATATAGTATATATATATATATATATATATATATATATATATATAATATACATATTCATATGTGTGTATATACATATACTTATATATATATATATATAGATATAATATATATATATATATATGTATATATATATATATATATATATATATATATATATATATATATATATATATATATATATTTGCTCAACATTCATTTATCAACCACTCTCTCTCTCTCTCTCTCTCTCTCTCTCTCTCTCTCTCTCTCTCTCTCTCTCCAGTTATAGGAAATAACATTTAATCGCCGCTTTCTGGGAAATATTGCTGAATACCTTAATAAGAATTCAAAATGATTTGCACATTTGGGGAAAACATCTTTGTTCTGAAATGTGAAGAATCAGTAACGGTTGTTCGTTTATTTGTCAAACATCACGAAATTGAGATCTAGTTTTGAGAAATGTTCATCTGAGCAGAGCTAATTTCGCACTCCAGATGTATTCGACTGACTGAGGGATTTAAATTGTCACTAAGAAGTGAGCTAAAAACATGTTCTAGACGTGATACACACAACAAAGAGAAATGTTGTTGCCAAAATTTTTTGCATTTAAACCAGAGTCTGTATTTCCAATTTTTCTCATAATTCTGTTTTGGGACAATGCAAGTGTCCTTTTGATTATCAAGTAGCATTTTTTTTTTTTCAGAATCCTGGTTTTATTGCTGTAAACTTTATTCACATTCATACTAGACTCTATGTTTCCCATTATCTTGCTAATTCTGTTCAAGGACAATGCAGAAAGTGTCCTTTTAATTAACAAGTAGTGTTTATGATCAAATTCCTAGTTAGTATATTTAGCATGCATACTTCTTCATCACGAAAGATTTTGATCAAAGAACCTCCTTGCAACTCAAAAATCTCATTATTTTCAAAAGACCCGGTGTAAAACGTATTTGCTCGTATCCGCCATAATGAAAGTACTGTTTGCTCTCGAAGTCGATGGCCTTTGGTGTTGTGAGACTCAGAAAGAAAATAAATCATTACGTTTTGAGTAATGTTTCTCTTTACGTTTTGAGGAATGTCTCTCTTTACGTTTTGAGTAATGCTTCTCTTTTGAGAATACGTGATCTCTGGAAAGGATTGTTGCCGTGTTTACATGTTATTTCTTGGTATAACCAGATTTTTTGTAGTGTCTACATCTTCCTTCTTCGATGCACGCGATTATTATTACAACAACCGTGTTTGATCAATGACTATTATCACTACCGCGTTCAATATATAAGTATTATACAACAACCGTATCCGATGTATAACTTCGACCGTGTTCAATATAAGGCTACTCTCAATACTACCATATTTTTACTGATAGTTCTTATATATGTCCCTGTGCTTTGACATGAAAAGACTAGTTACAACAACAACAACAACAACAACAACAATAATAATAATAATAATAATAATAATAATAATAATAATAATAATAATAATAATAATAATAATAATAATAATAATAATAATAATAATAATAATAATAATAACAACAGCAAAATGAAACAAAAAACTATTGAAAGTTAACTGTTTCCTACTATTCATCTTTTAAAGCATTTTTTTATGATTTTATTTTCGTTTCGAAGTGGGAAGGATCCATGTGCTTTAAATATTTCTGAAACTATCTATCTATCTCTCTCTCTCTCTCTCTCTCTCTCTCTCTCTCTCTCTCTCTCTCTCTCTCTCTCTCTCTCTCCTATTCCTTGCAAAGAAGTGTATCTAAATTAACTTGCAACTCCAATGGGCCTTAACGAAGCTCTTTCAGTTTACAGACGAAGTGGAGAGGATAATGATATTATTTTTTAATAAACTATAGATTTTATCATCTCGGCGTATGCAATTAATTCTCTTGACAGCCGTCGACGTGATTCGCAGATTTGTTTATAATTTTTCTGATTTATTGTTATAGATATATTAATTGGTAGAGTTACTCATGGCTTGGAAATTTGATGGGCGTTTTTAACTACGTTTTTGAAGTACAAACTAACGTACACTGGATTAAATTAAAGAAAGTAAGCTAAAGATAGGAAAGGATGGAAAAGTTATTTTTGAGTAGTTACAATTGCTTGCATTGTGTTGATTGCTTACTTTTATCTTTTTTTTTTTAAGTATACCTGTACATACAGTTTGTAAATGAAATAGAAGTATTGCATAATAATAATAATAATAATAATAATAATAATAATAATAATAATAATAATAATAATAATAATAACCTATAACCACAAACATTAATTAAAATCGGTTTGGTGGATTGTTATCCTAACCACTTATTATATAAAGTCTCTGAAGGTTATCTACATTAATAACAATAGCAACAATTAATAAAAACACTTAATGACAAACTACATTTATATGGAAGTTACTAATGAATTTAAAAATGACAACAACCAATAAAAGCACTCGATAGCAAACCACATTTGCAAGCAAGTTATTTATAACATCATCAACAAAAACAACTAGTAAAATCACTCGATAACAAACCACACTCACAAGCAAGTTTTTAATAACATCATCAACAAAAACAACTAGTAAAAGCACTCGATGACAACCCACACTAACTACCATCTTTGCCAGACTGAGTCGTGACATATCTCCGCAGGAAATCAGAAGACACGATTATCGTCTGCTGAACCTTCCTTCGAGAAGTGAGAATACACTTGTTTCTTATAAGTCATCATTTGCATATGATGTTTAGAGAGGTTTTTTCATGTTTTCTTATTACGAGTGGAATGCTCTCTTGGATGGTGAATGATACAATCACTATTTTTAGCTTTTTTGGGCGGGGGTGGGGAAGGGGTTTGTGTGGCTTTTTTTCTTTAGAGTGCTTGAATGCTTTTCCATCTCCATGTTAGGGCGGCTGTTTTTTGTGTATTTTTTTTTTTGAGTGCTTGAATGTTTTTTACTATTCATATAGAAATGTATTATCTTGGTGGAACGTATGTTTTGTTTTCCAGTGTCTACGCTTTTAAGGAGTTAGTTAATCGGAAGACATTTAGGACGAGTAAAGTGGATATTTCTTTATATTGATCACTGTTGACTTCCCTCATAAGACTTACTTTCATAAACTTTAGAATTATATGACAATACACCATAGGGACAAAATAATCACCTTCAGGGATATATGCCAACTAAAAAAAGGAAATAAAAAACCGGATAAATTCCTAATATAATATTTGACCTTCTGAGAAACTAGCTATCAGTTTAAGCAAGAATATGAATTCAAATAGCTCAACTTTGTTATTTTAGGAAAGAAAGACCATGATTGATTTGGCTGCCTGAAAAGAATTAGATGGATTTTTTCAGGGAACACAGGGGAAGGTGGAGGGCTCCTAATTCTGGAGGTGAATGTAAGCAGGACTGATCAAACCAGCCCTGACTAGTTCATAAGGTTCACCTTTGATCTTGACCTTGAATCTTGTAGCCATTCTGATTAAAGCTAGCTTTTCGAATTAGCAAATCAAAATTCACTCTACGTAAACAGTTATTAAGCCTCGTCTAATCGAACATAAACACGTAAGTAGATAAAAAAAAAAGTACTCAGGACGTTGTGCAGTATCTATGGCGATAAGGACTTCAAACAATGTGCTATAGAACATTCAGTAAATCGTAAGTAATGTTCTATAGTATATTCAGTCAATCCTATAACCCTATCGCATACTCAATCCTAATTCTCCTTCACGCATGCTAAAACTCTCATACAGTCTAGGGCCCATAAGGAGCCCGCCGTATAATGACTTAATGTTGAATGATACCCACCAAGTCTATAGCTTCTGAGTCCATTAATTACAGCCCTATTGTTATTCATATCAAAGAACCATTAGCTATTGATAACACGAGACATGTGGATGCTTAGTCACTGCCAGACAAAACAAAGGGGTAGGTTCTTCTCTCTCTCTCTCTCTCTCTCTCTCTCTCTCTCTAACCCTTGCGTATAGGACTACTGCTAATCTATCCTGAGCCCGTATCATGACAGAGTGGGAGGAAAAAGTTCTATATTTTGATTTTGATCAATGGTGAAAGTTTTTCTGTTGATAAAATTGATATATTGTCGTGGATTTATCACGAAATTAATCGCTGGTGGTCTGAAGTCATGAAAAGAGAATATATTAAAGAGAATTAATTTGAAACAATATAATTCCTCGAATTATTGCACTACTTATCCACCCGCAACTCATTCATAAGTTACAACCTTGATTATGAATAACCACTCACTCGTAATTCGTAATCCTTTAAATGAATGAACCAACTTATTCTCCACTAATATCCTAAAATCCTTTTGGATTTCGTAAGGACGGGAACAAAAACATTAAGCATCCTATAAAAAAATAAAAGGCAAGTCAGATTTCCATTATAGATACCAGAAAGGATGAATATGGATATTGATTGTTCCTCGTCTTCGAAAGCGTTGGTAGGCAGTCAATCAACTATTTGAAAACTCGATGAAATTTGACTTTGTGTTTTAGGGAATTAAAGCGAACTGTAAATTTTGGAGATAAGTTTCTTGTGATTGTATTAAATTAGACGTTCCTGGTTTAAATTAATACCGCTAAATGGTGGCCTTTATTATTATAATTATTATTATTATTATTATTATTATTATTATTATTATTATTTATTATTATTATTATTACAAGAGCTTTTGAACCCTGTCCTGGGTTCATCTTCAGTCTAACTGAATCAACAATAATTCACCACTGAATATTATTGTAGACCTGATATACAGCATACCCCGTTTTCGATCTAGAGAAAGACCTAATTATTATTATTATTATTATTATTATTATTATTATTATTATTATTATTATTATTATTATTATTATTATTAATGAAGGGAAGTGGAAACGACTCAGTTTTCCATTTTATCGGTTTTCCTAATCTTTTTAAACTCTCATTTTGATCTGTAGTCTTCATGAATACAGTATATATATATATATATATATATATATATATATATATATATATATATATATATATATATATATATATATATATATATATATATATATATATATATATATATATATATATATATATATATATAGACAGTCAGATAGATGTATATTAAAACAAAGCCTGCATCTCAGGTCATAAGAAAATGCAAAACTCGCACTAACCGAGAAACAATTTAGTCACTGATAGCCCTGGCCAACACGATCTAAACAACAGCTTCGTGAATTTCACGACATTCTCCTCCTCCCAACTACTAATAGGGAAAAACACAAGACAGAAAACGACTTGAATATGATGACTGACGCTAATGAGACCCAGAGAACCGAGTCCCGACAAATTACAGCTTCTTGGGAAGTCGGGATTGGATGCAGTTGACTCTAATCAGAGAGCGGTGTCGTCTTCTTTGTGCATGGGATTATTTTTGCCTAGTGTGTGAGAATGGAAATTTTAACTTTTTTTTTCATTTTAACTTCTTGATTGTTCTTTTCCTGCTGTGTAAATGACCTTTTTTCGTAACGGGATGGAAAGTTTACGGATATTTTTTTTTTTTTTTTGGTATTGTGGCGAAAGTCTGTTTTTTATTTTTTAATCGTGTAGTAAAGGATAACAGTACACCTTTCATTTACATGGATTTATAGTAATAATGATTATTATGACGTGATAAAAAGGTAATCTTATGAAATAATTAAGAAAATCGAAAACCATCAAGAAAAGTTTCGAATTCATAAAATTTTAACGACCATTTAAGAAAGCAAACTTACTTTTAATGGTGATAATAACGCGAAATGATTATCACAATTATTATTTCACTCGCTGTGACATACGGCATCTTAAAAGGGATAAAGATAAGAATTCATATACATTTATTTTCAGATCACGGTGTTTTTTTATAAAAAAACACTTATTGAAATTCACGTCCGAAATTCAAGTAGGGCCACGAGTGACTAGCATTGCAGAATACATATTCTACAGACTTGATATTATGACCTTGCTCATGGTTCTAAATTTCTAATTCTACTATGGTAAACTTATCCTTACGGTTCCAATGTTTTTCATTGTATTGCGGCGGCCTTGTGCCAGCACGAACTCTGAATCAGATAATTTGGAGCCAGAACCTTTTCAATATGGTATTTTAGCCTAAGGGATTCACGTTGTTTACAATACTGCAGAAACGTCCCTTTTCAAAAACCATTTTAAAAAGTGTTCGCAATAGCCATTTACATCACAAACAACAAAGTAAGGTAAAACGAGTAATTATCCACTCAAGAACATAACACAAACACTTTATACAAATCTTACTCCAGAGTTTTCAAAGAGAGAGAGAGAAAAAAGAATATTTTTTTCCCTACGAAAATGAGAGTAAAAGAAATCCTTCCATTCTCTGTCTCTGTCTGTCTGTCTGTCTCTCTCAGTAAACAAAACCTTTCCTATGGGCTTCTCTAAAGACTCGCCCTCTTTAGGTCTCGAGTACTCTCGCCCGGTTCTTTCATAAGCCGTTATTATTTGGCTTTAGAAATTCGCCAAAATGAGTACTCTAATCCACACTCATCCTTCCTTTCAATTATGACGACAGCAGTCTCTCTCTCTCTCTCTCTCTCTCTCTCTCTCTCTCTCTCTCTCTCTCTCTGTCGTTCCTTATCAACTCTCTCGTGGCCAGGCTGAAGAGCTCTCGAGACTTGGAGAGTAGGTAATATCTCCTTTCTTCTTCTTCTTCTTCTTGTTTTTGCCATCTGTGCTAGACTCAGCCTACATAGACCTAAGGAAAGAGAAACCCCAACATCTGCATAATCATAATTCGTGTTGGCTCTTCCCGCTCGCCAAAGATAATAGGCCTAAGGATGATAGTTAGCTCGGTTGTTTGTGTGGCATAATTGGGGTTTGGGGAAGAGGGTTGCGGGGAGGGGGTGGGGTGCCTGTGTAACCTTCCTAGGGATGGCAAAACCCCCTCTAGTGGTGTGTTATGGGGGGAAAAGTATCGATGGGTTTATGGACCTGTAAATGGTATTGATTTGTGGCACCTATTTGGAAAACTGATTGAAAAGATTAATAGAAAATGGGAATCTTTGGTAGGTGATACTGGATTAATAGACCGTAAATTAGAAATTTTATTGCATGATGGTATATGTCATGTGTTTTAAAAAATTTCCTCTAGGTTTAATACTTTTTGAACGATCTATTTGCTTTTATCAGAATCCTTTAATTGTGTATGCTAGCGCATTTATGACAAAAGGAAAAACTGATTTAAAACTGTCTATTTAACAATAAAAAGAATTGTGTATATGAATACATACAGACACACACTCACACACACACACACACACACACACACACACACACACACACACATATATATATATATATATATATATATATATATATATATATATATATGTGTGTGTGTGTGTGTGTGTGTGTGTGTGTGTGTAATGTAATATACGCATGTAAATGTTTATTCATGTATGCACTGCATTAGGTGTATAATATAATTTGTATGAACATGACTAACCCTCCGTGCCCCCACATCAATAATTCTTTATACAAGACAGTCATGTATATATCAAAGATGCCTTGTATTTCTTTTGCTGAACGTCGATGCAAACTACAGAAACATAATCAGCCCAGTTACAGTACCCCCATATGTCTTATGCGATTGGCACCTCCTTCTACCCATTCCATCCACCCATCCAGTATCTCCTCCAGCATCTTAAACAGTCTCGTTTTCCCCCATACGTAATGCCCCTTACGTCACCTTAAATTCTCGTCCATCATCTGGAATTCCTTCGCCACTTGAGAAAATCCTTCAGAAGCTTCGAACTCCGTCCTAATCCGTACTCACACATCAGAGATCCTTCGACCGCAGGAATCCTCTCGCAATCCTTCGACCTGAGCCAATGAGATTAGGATCTAGGAGGCTAAGGACGCATTACAAAAAGACTGACTGACAGTCTGACAGTGGAAATATAAGGACTGATATTGTGTCTGGGTAATCAGTCTAAATTTGGCAGCGCGAAAATTGATCGTGGCGGGAGCAGTTATTATTATTATTATTATTATTATTATTATTATTATTATTATTATTATTATTATTATTATTATTATTATTATTATTATGAATAACACATAGAAGAAGGCATAAAACAATATGCACGGTGGTGAAATCGCATTAACATATAAATATATAAATATGATAAAAATGAACTTCAATCCTTCACTCAAGGAAAAAAGACTTCATGGGTCTGTGTGAAGGCCATAGTCCAGAAAGACTATATATAAAAAAAAAAATAGTTAACTGGTCTTCACTCTATGTAAGACAACAAATTACGTTTGATGACCCAAACACCCCGAAAGAAGTTAATACTATGAATTATTAAACATAACCCTGTCGAAGTTTGAAGGAAAATGGAGGTTGAATGTCAACTCCCAACCGTCCCCCCACCCCCCACCCCCCAACAAACTAAGATGATTATACAACTCGGCCTTGAACTATCATTCCTCCGAGGACTGACCTCGAAAATGTTCATGTCGTCAGATCGAAAAGGGAGCTTAAAAAAGTTAACATCTTTGTGAAATTTGGTAAAACGATGAAGACTTTGTAGTTTATTTCAGTGTGATTTCGCAAGTAAATATTAAAGGTTTATGAAGAAAAGAGAAAATCCATGTCAGTTAAATTTACTTCGTTTGTTTTAACAAAATAAAACTTGTAAAGGAGGCGAGTTTTCATCTCCTCTCTCTCTCTCTCTCTCTCTCTCTCTCTCTGATGTTCTCTTCGTTACTTCCACTGCGATACATAAAGACTTCTCTCTCTCTCTCTCTCTCTCTATCTATCTATCTTTTTTTTACATAAAATGTTAGTTTTACTTAATGACATTGGTCCACTTGACTAAGAATTATAAAAATCAGTAGTAAGATTCTTGATCGATTCTTGTTGCTCGATATTCATTTATCATCCTCTCTCTCTCTCTCTCTCTCTCTCTCTCTCTTTTTTACATAAAATGTTATTTTTACTTAATGAAATTGGTCCTATTTGATTAAGAATTATAAAAAATCAGTAGTAATTATGATTCTTGATCGATTCTTGTTGCTCGATATTCATTTATCATCCTCTCTCTCTCTCTCTCTCTTTGTTTATTTATTTCCCGTCCACTTATTTTCGCCAGCTCTTAGCAGCAGTGACTTGCTTAAGCCTTGAGGAGTCGCCCAGAACCTTTAAAGCTTCCATTTTCTCCCAGGTTTTTCATTTCCCCATTTTGTGTTGCAGAGACTCAGCTCCCAAAGATACATTTGTCAGAGCCGCCGCTGTTTAATCTTTAATGTGACAGAGAACGAAACTTTTTATGAGCAATTTGGAAGGCTGGATTATCGCTCATTAAAAAGATCACACACATATTCCACGGTTCCTGTTGAGAGTACCCCTTTCAGCTTACGTGACTTGCACGTACGCAGAGAAATGAATAGCATGAAAGTGATTAGTAGTTTTTTTGAGGATAGTTTTCTGGGAGTAACGAAGAAAATGGGATTATTTAGCTGAATGTATTCATTTGTGAGATTTAAACGATTCGCGTCGGAGTCATGAGAAACACCATTGAAAAGAGGAATTCAAGTCCGGAGGGTAGAAATTTCGTGGCTATTTGCGATAATGAAAGAATATTTATTTTTTTTTGTGTGTGTTTATTTGAAGAAGTTTATATTACCAATTTTGATTGCTTTACACTACCATTTTTCCATTGTTTTTTATATCAATGCATTTAAGAAGTGGACTTTTCCTCTGTAATAATACTCGAAAAATAAACATGGGCATGCATGCATGCATATATATATACAGTATATATGTATGTATATATATATATATATATATATATATATATATATATATATATATATATATATATATATATATATATATATATATGTGTGTGTGTGTGTGTGTGTGTGTAAATATATACACATATTTTTCCTTTTTATTTAATATTTGCAATCCTTTTGTAATCTAATTTCATTTCGATTGCCAGTAAATTTATTTACTTTCTCCCTTTTCATGATTAATTTATATTTAACAAACGATTCAGTTGTAAATGTTTTTGCATCTACTTTCATTATTTTCCATAATAAAAATCTAAATGAAACATTTTTATCATGAAATGCGATTAACGAATAAAGAAAAAAGCCAGATAATGAAAGAGAAAGAAAAATCTTGTCTCTGAATAGTTATTCATAAACTCGTGCCCTCTCTCTCTCTCTCTCTCTCTCTCTCTCTCTAATCCCACATCTCCAGCAACGACGAACCAGTCTCGCCTTCTAAAAAGACCCTTTTCAATTAATTCATTCCAAAAACAACGCATTCTCCCGCTTATGAGTTTACCCCTAAGGCCCACCATCTCGTGCTTTTGTTATGCAAATCAGCCTTTACGGCTTCTGCTAATATGGATTATCATTATTGCGGAGACTCAAGCCTTCGACGCTGGCGTATGTCCTTGTGAGGAAACTCGTATGGAGATGCTTTATGAAGGAGAGGTGTAAAGTATTCTATTGGACGCCAAAACTGGTCCGTGATTCATCAAGTAATTCGGGGATTTTGGTGAATGAACAGTGCAGTGCGTAGAATCGCATTCAAAAAGCGTCTTTTAATGTTCATATCCAATTCTTCAACTTAATTACACTGACTCTTAAGTCTTCAGACTTTATTTGTAAACCACTGGAGCTAGCACTTGTCCAATGCATTTTGTTTTAAGTTTTAAAATGCTTGGTTTTTGTCAAGGCTGGGTCTGAAACATTACTATTAAAGTTCCTGGAAGATGAATAGAAGAATGAAAAGTATTTTACAGCTTTTTTTGAGGATCATTAAAGAATTAGATGATAAATATCGAAAAATAAAAAATTTCTTGCCTTGGATCAACGAAAGTTTGATGCAAAAAAGAAAAAAAAAATGATTATATTTCAGCATCTCCTCTTCTTTGAGTTAACTAGATTTGTGATAACTGGCGAGAAAGTGGAGAGCCATAAAAAAATTAGTTGATAAACATTGTTAAATTATAGCTGAAGAATTTCATTCCTTGGTTTTAACGAAAATTTGTTGCAGAGAAAGATCGAAAATGATTATTCCAGTGCTTCCTTTTCCCTGAGTTCCCTAGATTTTTGTCAACTGGTCAGAGAAAGTAAAGGAAGTTAGGAAGCTATTCCTCAACGATTTTCTTCCTGCTTTTTGGAAGTCCCTCTTTCCTTGCTGTATATCCATTCCCCTCCCTTTCCTCCCCTTCCCCACTCCCCACACCCCCAATCCTAGGCCAAGCTCAGGATAATAACAAGTCGAAGGTCGCGTCATTTGACAGGCCATATGGCCCGTGACGTCATTCGTCTCGACGATGGTAAACAAGGCGACCTTTTCGTCTTAACGTAAAGAGAAATTTATTAGAAGTTATGAAGAAAAAATTTACTGGGAATTACGCAGAAAGATCCGTTATTTTACGTGCGATTTGTGTTTTCATTTAAGGTCAGATTGACCAGTTACATCATTTAAGACTTGATGATATTAGTCTTTCGGTCAGTTTAAAATAGAAATGTCACCCATCTGGTGCTGCTATTAACTCGAGACTGAGCCGATATCCGTGTTGACTACGAAGTAATTTAAGAACAACAACAGCAGCATCTACAACGATAACAGAGCAAAAGAACAAAAGAACACCGTCTGTCTACAAAAACAAAGCAAATCTGAAAAACTGCGGTGTAAAATCCCCTTTCGTAATTTAAGATCATCGGCTAACGAGTTACTACTAGTTACAGATGTTACCTACACAGGTAAGAACAGCAAGGAGAGTAATTAACGGCTCCCTCGGAGGCTTCTTGCCAAGGACTCTTTCTTACCTGGCGAAAAACATCCAGAGGAGGAGGAGGGAGGAGGAGGAGGAGGAGGAGGAGGTGTAGAGCTGTATGAGGTGTCCTGTTAAAGTGTATAAGGCTGAAAGGATCTGATGGCTTATCAGTATGCATTATCTGGTCAGGAACACAAAAGTGAACGAGAATGGTACTCGTCTTGAAGTAACGCGGTTCTGGAAGATCTTCTCTTTTGTCCCGTTGCACTGGAAGATAAGAGAAGATAAGGGATCTCGTCTTTTTCAGGTCTGTTGAGGAGAGGATTGTCTACAGATATTTCTATCTGTATTTTCTGCTGCCTGTTCGTTTGGGGCAAATTTGGCATCTATAGACATATGTTAAGCAAATTTAGATTTCTGCTTTTTTTTTTTAAACAAATAGAAATGGCGTGGTCATTACCTGTAGCTGTTTAAACAGCCATAAGAATTCTCTATTAGAAAACGCACACCAATAACCAATCTAATTTCTTTCGGCATGCATACTGACATTCTTTGTCATTTTCCTGCCATCCATGTTCTTTCCTAATATTCGCTTTCAATTTTCCTCCCTTTAAAATATTTTCAGAATCTTTCCCTAGCATCTGGAACAACTCCACACTTTATTCACGAGTTCTTATCCCACTAATTTGTACCTTTAAATCCCGTTCCTATTCTGGTTTTCACTATTGTTCCAGCCATAGAAATATTGATCTGCTATGTAGACATTACTCACCTTTACTTTGAACGCACTGCTAACATACCAGTCACACTTAGGTTTAGGAGTCTGTCTGCACGCACTCACTTTTACTAAATCAACTTCAATATACTCTCAGAAGATTCATGTTTACAGCATTCATCATCGGCATACTAAACATTGTGTCTATATCATTTGCGCCAAGAGCATTCTCGAAGTTTCTGTGCATTTTATTTTCTAATTATATTGGTGATATTGACCATGGATACCTAATTGTGAAGCTTTATCAATAATAATATTATCGTTATTGTTACTATTATTATTAGAAATCGACGAACAATAACGAAGAGCCTTTTTTCCAATGTCATTATTATTATTATTATTATTATTATTATTATTATTATTATTATTATTATTATTATTATTATTATTGGTGAAACAATCCTAAATGATGGAAGTGTAAATATATGTCAACAAATTTATTATTATTATTATTATTATTATTATTATTATTATTATTATTATTATTATATTATTATTATTATTATTATTATTATTATCTAGATGCAGCAACCTTTCAGTCGAAATACAACCAAGGACAAAAATCCTCCCATTTAAAGAAATTCTCGAGAAAAGTGACTCGCTCGTCGCGTCTGACTAAGATTGAACGCTGGGTTTACATTTGCTTCAGAGCCTAGGTGTGTGTCTGTGTCTGGGTGTGCAAAGTTCTATTTACATGTCAAATGAGAGTAAAATCTAAAAGAGAGAGAGAGAGAGAGAGAGAGAGAGAGAGAGAGAGAGAGAGAGAGAGAGAGAGAGAGAAATATGTTTCCAGGTCGCTGGCCATTGGGTGATTTAAAACAATGGAAGGGGAGAACTTGTTCAAAGTGAGCTGTGTGTTTTTTTTATTCGACTTGGTTTTATCTGTGGCTAGAAAGGTGAAGGTCTATTTTTGGACATAATTATTCTTTATTACTATATATGTGTGTTATATATTATGCAGTATATATTTATATATATATATATATATACAGTATATAAAATATATATATACCTTATATATATATATTTATACATATATATGTATATATAATAATATGTTATATATATGTATAAGTAAAAATATGATATATATATGTATATATATATATTGTATATATATATAAATATGTATATATATATATATATATATATATATATATATATATATATATATATATATATATATATATATATATATATATATATATATATATATATATATATAAATATATATATATATCTATATATATATATATAAATATATATTATATATATATATATATATATATATATATATATATATATATATATATATTGCATTGACAATAATAATAATAATAATAATAATAATAATAATAATAATAATAATAATAATAATAATAATAATAATAATAATAATCTAAAACTGGACCATGTTTAAAGACTGCTTCACTCCAAAAAGACCTTCAGCATTTCTATAACCTAATTCACTATGTATTCATTTTAATTCAGTGAATGTAGTCATTTATTCATTTGTTTTGGCATTTCTTTACTCACTTACCATATTGTGTCCTTCCTTGTCCAACCTTGTGTATCAGTTATCTGGTTTTAATTAACTGTTTTTGCTCCTTTTTGTCAAGGTATCAGTAAACCCGATTCATTCAATAGAAGTCCCTATTCTGCTTATTTATGTATGCTGACATTATATTCGTTGTTTGACTTCGGTGTCCGCTAAATTGCACTTGCTGGCATTTGCTAATGTTTATTAATTTATCTTTGAGCATCAGATTCCAAAATGCAGCGATGTTCTGTAATAATAATAATAATAATAATAATAATAATAATAATAATAATAATAATAATAATAATAATAATAATAACGGCATTAATTCCCGCGTTGAACTGTAAAAGATGGCAACAATATGTTTATATATTTTATTAGCAGGGATTTATTCCTATTTTTAGCCCACTCAGTCATTATTAACGATTGAACATTGAACATACACAAACACATATATATACACACACATATTATATATATATATATATATATATTATATATATATATATATATATATATATATATATATATATATATATATATATATATATATATATATATATATATATATATATATATATACATATACTGTATATACATATACTGTATATGTATGTATGTATATATCTTTTACGTTTTTAGGTTGCTTAAAGTTATATCTTCCTAATTCGATTGTAAAAAAATTTTGGAAAATACCTTGCCGCTTGCATAGCGTCATTAAGTTTTGTTGAAAGTATCAACAAAAATTTTTATCACGATGTTTGCGACTTCGCCATACTGATAACACGACACTTTTATCGGGTCTTGAGACTCCACATAAATGCAAAAGCTTACGCGATGCAGTTTAAAAGAATTAGCTGATCACAATGAACTGCATAACCTCATTTTATAATTACCAAAAAGATCAGAATTTTCTCCAACCTCACGATATTTTTTTTTTCAAGACGACCAACACACACAATGTGTTTTCCCGTTTTCAAACTTCGTAAATTTCGAAAATATAGTTTCCCCTTCCTGCCTGACTTCCTCCCCGTTGAAAAAGGAGGAACCTGCCCTGTGTAATCTATATCAATCCCTCTGACGTTGATAAAGTAGACCCCGAGGATCTCAGAGCTAAATAATGCTATAATAAAGCACTTATCATTTATATGACCCCGTCATTAGCTCGTATTAACCTGTCTCTGTTGGTGAAAGACTGTACAGGTGGGTAATGTCCTGGGCCTAATTGGAGGCTTTCCTCACCTTTCTCTTCTGTTCTTCTTTTTTCTTCTTTCCTCCTCCTCAGTAGGCTCCTACGTTGCCTCACATGCCCCTAATTTAGGGTGGGTTTTATGATCCTCAGTACCTTTGAAATTTCAGCTGGTGACGGCCATAAAAGGCAAGATAATAAGTGATGATACATATAAACACATTCATTCATAGATACACACGCACACACACACATATATATATATATATATATATATATATATATATATATATATATATATATATATATATATATATATATATATATGTATGTATATGTGTGTGTATATATATATATATATATATATATAAATATATATATATATATATATATATATATATATATATATATATATATATATATATATATATATATATATATATATATATATATATATATATATATATATATATATATATACATACATATACAATAACAATAACTAGCATTTCCCTTCATTAAATCATCAAAAGAAAAATACCTTTTTTTCAAAGAGGAGTTCATCTAAGGTTATGTTGCATCAAAAAAGCAAAATAATTTAAATGAAAGAGAAAAACTTGAACGATAGCAGCTCCTAGTCTACAGGGCTTTTCATGCACACGTCAATCACAAATTTTGTACGATGTCATTTCATTCATGATCTCCTACCACATTGTTTACAAGTTATTTACTACAAGTACCCAAGAGATTTGAGTATGTATTCTGCAATTGTGGATGATATCAACATTGTCACTTTTGTAATAATACATATAAATACCATGTATCCCCATTCACACACACACACACACACACACACACACACACACACACATATATATATATATATATATATATATATATATATATATATATATATATATATATATATATATATACATTAAAACCTTTGAGTCCATGTATGATGCGTATAATAATGGATAATGATTACTCTTTTCTTTCCCTAATACCCTCTTTTGAGCTGTTTCTTCGTCAACTGTTATCTTGCCTTTCCTCTTTTTTTAATATGCTGCACCATTTTTGCCTCTACTTCTCTACTTTTCATCCCGAGTACAGCTAAACTTCTGTTTACACTTTTTTCATTATTCCTGTTTATACCTCTCTCTCTCTCTTTGCCCTTCTTTCTCTCTCTCTCAGTTCTCTCTCTCTCTCTCTCTCTCTCTCTCTCTTTCTCTCTTTCTCTCTTCTCTCTCTCTCTCTCTCTCTCTCTCTCTCTCTCCATTCAGTTCTCTCTCTCTCTTCTCTCCCCTTTGGAGGTCCATTCAGTTCTTCCTATTCATACTCCTTTCTCTCTCTCTCTCTCTCTCTCTCACAGCCGCTCTCTCTCTCTCTCTCTCTCTCTCTCTCTCTCTCTCTCTCTCTCTCTCTCTCTCTCTCTCTCTCTAAAACCTTCCGAGCCCACAGCATCATCGTAAAATGGAAATGAAATCGAGTATTGTTTTCCGAGGCAGTAACAGCAACCTTCCGTATTCTTTCAGACCAGCTCTTTTCATTAGTTCCTTTCAGCTCTCTCGAGACTTCATAAAATTCAAATGAGCTCTCCTAATATGCCAGAGAGGAGATGGTGTCCGATTGGCGTCTAGCCACGGTGGAGGTGCAATTATAAAATGGTTATCCCTCTGACCCTTTAAATTTTCTCTTGTTGTAATCAAGGTGACAGGTGCAGATTTCAAAAGTGGTTTTTAGTAGGCTTACGTCGCCTTTCATGGCCGAGTTTAATCTAGTTGATTACATACTGTTTCGTTTCCTTGCACAAAATATTCTACCCGGTTTTGTTGTATTTTTTGTTTTTAATTTAATTGAAAATACCTCAATTTTATCCTGAGCTAAATTATTTCATAATATTCCCATATTTGACTGATTTTTTGTTCTACTTTTAACTTCAAAACCTCGATTTTTTTGTGGTTACATTTTTTAAATTGAAAACTTACATTTGTTCTTCTGCTGGAATAATTATAAAAAAGTCAATTTTATTCCTAAATCCATTCACTTATTAGATTATTTAACAAAAATTATGAGTTACGTTCTGAATAACATTTTTCATTCGAAGTATTTAACAGAAAATGGCAAAATTTAACAAACCTTTGTAATTATAAGAAAAGTAACTTTTACTCGGAAATCCACATTTTTTTAATTAGAGAATTTAGCAAAGTTATGAATTACAACTCTGGATAACATTTTTCGCTTAGAGCTTTCAATAAAAAAATAGCAAAATTCAACAAACCTTTGCAGTTATTGAAAAATTACTTTTATTCGGAAATTCATATTTTTTTATTGGAGTTAAGTTAAGTACATCTTAGTTTAACCAGACCACTGAGCTGATTAACAGCTCTCCTAGGGCTGGCCCGAAGGATTAGATTTATTTTTTATTGGAGACTTTAACAATTTTCATTTGGAACTATAAATAAAAAAATATAAAATAAAAGGTCTGCAAAATGTAAGTACTCCTGAATACCGTGTTTCAGTGAATGGTGAAGATTTCACCAAAATAAGCCGTCAAAAAAAAAAAAAAAAAAAAAAAAAAAAAAACGTATGTTTATTATTCAAATTGCACCCATATTTGCACTCTGCGTTCCACGGTCTATAAGATAGAGCCCCGCTGGAGTGTTACTTCAACCCAGCATAATTTTTACAACTCTTGGTCTCTACAACCGATACCTGCCTGCCCACTCGAATATGTGCATAATGTCTATTGGTTGTCATAAAACTCAAATTTATGGTGCCCAGATTTTATCACTTTCAACACTGGCATTGCTCCGACGTTTCTCGTGAGTTATTTATAAACGGATTTGTTTATAAATTTAAATGAAGACGTAAAAAGAGAATTATAGATAGGTTCATATTCAGGCGGTGTCCTCGGCACATGTAATGCATGTTCTTTGTATGAATTCCAGCGATAGTAATTAAATGCTTATGGATTTTAGCGAATGATGTTAGGGTCGAAATCGAGTATTGCTTAATAGTGGTTTGGCTTTTATTTAGAAGAAATTGATTTCAGACATCGAAAAATAAATCGTACATTCCTAAATTACTAATTTTTTTTTTTTTTTTTAGTAAATATATACATTCACGATAATCTTATAGTGAATGTTTATAGGCAGATTTGCCTTTTTCCTTACGAACAATGGATTTGAAACATTTAAACGTTGATTTGATTTAGAAAATTAGGGTATAAAGCCAAGGATTAGGACACTTTCAGCCGTTGCTAGAATGGAGATTCTGATAGGTAAAAAAAAAAAAACCACACTTTTCGATAATATGAAAATTTCACTTCAGAGTTTTTATTTGCTCTCGCGCCTGTAAAACAACCTTGTAAAATACCAATCATTTGCAAATTACACGAACTTTATTTACTCATACCGGCTCAAGGACAGTTAAAAACATCCATAAAGAAATTTGTATGTTTAAAATTGTTAAACAGAGAGAGAGAGAGAGAGAGAGAGAGAGAGAGAGAGAGAGAGAGAGTTTCAACATTTTAAGCATACACTTATGCTTTCGGGTGGGAAGAGAGAGAGAGAGTTTCAACATTTTAAACATACACTTATGCTTTCCGGGTGGGAGAGAGAGAGAGAGAGAGAGAGAGAGAGAGAGAGAGAGAGAGAGAGAGAGAGAGAGAGAGAGAGAGTGTTTTCAACATTTTAAGCATACACTTATGCTTTCAGGTGGGAAGAGAGAGAGAGAGAGAGAGAGAGAGAGAGAGAGAGAGAGAGAGAGCTTCAACATTTTAAACATACACTTATGCTTTCGGGTGGGAGAGAGAGAGAGAGAGAGAGAGAGAGAGAGAGAGAGAGAGAGAGAGAGAGAGAGAGAATGTTTCAGTCATTCCTTTCAAACGCATGACAAACTACCCATAAGAATAATTATCCGCAGCGGGAGTCTTGTTAAAAGGTTATATACATCACAATGAGGAACAGCACAGACAGAAGACAACATCTATTCAGTATTCACAATCCATATAAGTCTCCAGCTATTGTTTGAATTCAATATTTTCTAGTTAGCAAAGCCCTTAATATGAGCTAAGACGGCGTCTGTCGTCTTGACGCAGAGGGTTAGTTTGAAGGTAAAAATAAATAAATAAATAAATAGATAAATAAATACATAAAAAGATAAATAAATAAAAAGAAAAAAGCAATTGTTTACAGGTAGCTTAGGAGCTGCACAGACCTATCTCAATCAAATTATAATTAACCATCTTTTTCTTATCTCCGTCTTGACTCAATCGACCACATCCTAATGCTCTGAAATACATCCCATTTGCATCTTTCATTCTACCAGGTAGTAGAGAGAACAAAAGAAAAACAAGAAAAAAACAAATAAAGAAAGGGAGAAGAAAACAGCAGACATTAACGTTCTTTTTATAGTGTTCAATCTTAAGACTCGACAAGGGATTGTCTACGTCACCTGCAGAGCTAATGGCGGGTATTGTGCTTGTAAGATGCTGTAGGCAATTGTGCTGACCTCTATCGTTTATACTTCTCTGGTGCCACGACAGCTGGAAGTATTGGTAATTGCCGTTTTGGAAGGGGTAACCCCCTTCCAAAACATTAGTACGTTGTGTATGAATATATTGTATGTATACATTAGTACGTGTGTGTATGAATATATTGTATGTATATATATATATATATATATATATATATATATATATATATATATATATATATATATATATATAACACATACATATATAGTACATATACAGTATGTATATATGTATATATATATATATATATATATATATATATATATATATATATATATATATATATATATATATATATATATATATATATATATATATATATATATATATATATATATATATATATATATATATATATATATATATATCTTCAGTCTGCTAAGTAAAGGACGAAAGAGTCAAAAGGCTTCACAGCACTCCAGTGTTTCCTTTTCCCTTTCCTTCGTGGATTTAATCTTTAATAATATATTCATCACGTTCCATATTTTCTTGATTCAGTTATACATATATGGGCATTATGTGACATATTCATATCGAAATCACCATTTACTCGAATTGTTCACGAATTTACGAATGAAAAAGATTACTCTTCAGCCACCAAATCTAATGAGTAATGCGACTTATCCACTGAGGGAAATTACTTCCTTGACGAAGGCATCATATTTCATAAATCACAGGGCTGCAGTTTCTACCAGGCAGGTCTTCAAGTCCCGTCGTTTGTGTTGTTCTAGAAAAATTGTACTTGTCAAGGATTTGCACCATGTGAGTAACAACTAATGTTTTTTTTCGAGTCCAGGTCATGAGTTTTAAATCTTGTTGAGCATTCAACTGATCTGCATATCAAGTAGATTAGAATTATATTCTTACGAGAAAACATTAGGTAGGAATTATTACTTTTGTACGAGCATATGGCTCTTTGGATAATTAGAACACTCTTTGTAAATCAATTATACATGTGGTAAGCACTTTAATGTGTGTGTATACGTGCGTGTGTGTGTGTGTATGTGTGAGTGTGTGGGCCAGCTTATGTATTTTCTCAAAGTCAATTTTCAGAGTAATATGTTTACTTTAGACCAGTAGGTCATACGTGAGGTTATTTTTTTACTGGTATTTTCAGCGTAACAATTTTCACCGCTATTTCTAGCGTAGTAGATTTCCAACGCAAGCTGTTCTTAGTTTTGTTTCCAAATGGTCGGTTGTTTAGATGTGACTTGTTTCGTAAGGTCGGTAATTCCCAAGTGTTATGTTCTTATGTTTCCTCAGGTTAGTCGCTCTGTGGTGAAATGTTTTAAAAACACCAGTTATCCTGAGGTCACATATGTTCTTCTGGCATGTTGGTTGGAGGTATCATGTTATTTTTTCTTGTGGGGAGGTGGGCAGCGGAGCTAGGGTGCATTGTATTTTCATAGGTTTCCAGAATCTGCCTGTCTCTGTCTGTCTGTCTGTCTCTGTTATCTTTCTATGAATAAATCTTATACATGTTATATTTTCAATTAAGAATCTGGTTTCCTCACACGAGTGGCCTACCGTTCAAATTTTAGATTGCACTTTGACTAAAGCACTTATTGGGTAGAGAGAGAGAGAGAGAGAGAGAGAGAGAGAGAGAGAGAGAGAGAGAGAGAGAGAGTAATTTTCTCTACAAGTGTACAAGTGAGGGAAATTGATAATAAAATAGCCTCTCTCTCTCTCTCTCTCTCTCTCTCTCTCTCTCTCTCTCTCTCTCTCTCTCTCTCTCTCACGAAAAGCCTTTAAATGGTAGAGTCCCCAAAATTCCTCTTTAAGAATAGCATCATTAATTTCATATAACATAACGTTACCGTGTTGGTTTACCTGTATATGACTCCCCTCGGGTGAATAACAGAAGAAATTCACGAACAATATTAGCCGAAAATCCCTTACTAAGAATCCAATTTTAACCCGTATGAGTCTAGCCTCTGAAAATCAGCTGAGTGGGGAAACTATAACTCGATTTCCCACACGATTGTGGGGAGAAGAAGTCGGACGGACCTCGATCGTAAATCATTTATGACTTCAAGGCTATCCGAGAATTATCCTTTCTCGGTCAGTAGATCCAGTCCTGTGTGTAAGGATACCTCTGCCTATCGTAGGACTCTGTGTCGAGTCCTACCTTCATGAAGACAGTCCAGTCGCTTTCCTTTGATCTCTGGCGGCCTCTTAAAAGGGGAGATTTGTCATACGTCGCAGAGTGTCCAAGGGGTAGGGCGGAATTTTTGGGGGTTACTCAGTGGGCACCCTTCTTTTTTTTTTTTTTTAATCTCGCTTTTGACTCGATTAGGTCGATTTAATGAGCTTGTTTTCGGTATAATTGGATGGACATTAATGGAAATGGGGTTTGCCGCCATAATTTCCATAAATATTTAGTTTTAAATTAAAATTATGTTCGTTCTCAATGTTAGTTAATAATGGACTTTGTATTTTTGCTTTTAATTTATCAATCTATCTGTATATATACCGTATATATATGTATGTATGTACATATATATACATATATATATATATATATATATATATATATATATATATTATATATATTCATACATACATATATATATATATATATATATATATATATATATATATATATATATATATATATATATGTATGTATATATATATATATATATATATATATATATATATATATATATATATATATATATATATATATATATATATATATATGTATATATATATATATATTCCCTTTCACGTCATCATCTAAACATTCTCTTTATTTTCCAAGCATTTGTCTTCAAGATCTGGTACTTATATTTATGATTTGGTTTTCCGACGGTCCTGTTTTCGCATTTCGCAAATGAAGAATTGTTTGGTGACAACATGATCAAAGGACTATTTGAATTATTGAATTAAAAAAAAAGAAAAAATTTGAATATTGATAGCTGGGGAACCTTCGTAAGTATCCAATGCCCAGTGGAGCTCATGTTCTGGATTTACTTTGAATCTCTCTCTCTCTCTCTCTCTCTCTCTCTCTGTCTCTCTCTCTGTCTCTCTCTCTCTCTCTCTCTCTCTCTCTCTCTCTCTCTACATGGAATTGGATGGTTCTTGGACGAATTTGTGGATTTATAAAAGTGTAGTGCAACAGAACCATTTCGATCGAGAAAACTGCTCAGTGCTGGATAGGATAAAAAGACGACTATTTGCCCTCTCTCTCTCTCTCTCTCTCTCTCTCTCTCTCTCTCTCTCTCTCTCTGATCCAGACACCTGATAAGACGAAAAAACTTCACAACTTCAACACAAAGGTACAAGATTCCGCCCGCACGCAATATACCCTCCATGATAGAGAGCCGACGAGAGAGAGAGAGAGAGAGAGAGAGAGAGAGAGAGAGAGAGAGAGAGAGAGCCTCAGAGTGTGAAAAGACCCAATTGGAACCTACAACTTACCTCTCCTGGCGAAGAGCAAAGCGTCAAGTAGTGTGACGGAGGCTGCAATCAATCGAGTTTATCGGCCGTGCATCAGTCGTCAATACTCTGAAAGACTTTTTCTGCGGGCGTTCGATGCCACGTCGGCGCTCTTTCAATCGTTCCGTCTTGATAAAAAAAATTAGGAGAATGATATTGTTGATTTGTGGGTACTCTTAAATTTGTACTGATCTTCGTGCGTCGTGTTTCGAAGTGTTTTATTCATTTTTTTTTTTTTTTACGTTTTGAAGGTTTTTCCGTTTTCCTTGCGTTTATCTGATGTTATCATACTGGAACAGAATGTTTTACAAGTGATATCTTGATAGATCGGTTTATCATTCATTGCACATTGTTATCAGAGGTGGTATATATATATATATATATATATATATATATATATATATATATATATATATATATATATATATATATATATATATATATATATATATATATATATATATATATATATATATATATGTGTATGTATATATATGTGTGTGTGTAAGTGTGATTGTGGATAGATAGATAGATAGCCAGACTGATATAGGTACAGATACAGATACTTATGAGGGGTAGTTTATGCAAAACATTTTACCGTCTTTATATTCCTAAACTAACGAGAGAGAGAGAGAGAGAGAGAGAGAGAGAGAGAGAGAGAGAGAGAGAGATGCGATTCGGGGTATAGGCTACAGACTGGCAAGCAGGTAAGCTCAGCGAAGGACATTTAAAAACAAAAAAATGAAAAAAAAAAAAACCAAATAGTGGTTAAAGCAGCCAGGGGCTAACGGACAATCCTTACCGGACTTCGGCGAATGGGCCCGAACGGACGAAATGAAAGAAACAATGAAAAAGCCAGACATTAAGGACAAGAGAGGGGAAGAAGAAAAAAAAAAAAAAAAAGCCAAACAACGAACGAACAATAGCCTTCGGGGAAACTGGTTTTGCTAAAACAGAACCGCGGACAATCGGGAGGGAACAAAAATTCGGACGGGCAGACAGGAAGAGACCTCGGTCAGGGCAGACACGAATGCGGTCGAGTTTGGCCTCTGTCTTGTCTCTTCTTTTCTTCCCTGTTCCTTTTATTGTTCTCTGTCCCGCTGACGTTTTTCCACCCTAATTGGACAGGGACGCGGCAAAAGCAACAGATGCGTTAACGATAAATAGGATGAATGTCAGATGAGGGTAATGCCCAGGCGAGTCAGGTCCACGGTAGTGAATATCACTGATATAAGAATTGCAATTTTTATAGAGTAAGATATTTTAATTCATTATCTCTCAGTATTTATTTTCATGCGCTCTAATGACATTAACGTTTTATTTGCCTTACTATTTTGTTTAAAACCCCATAAAGATGTCTTTTTTATGGTCTCATTTCTAAAGTACTCATTATTTGGACTTAAGTTAATCTGTTCATTATTAACGCATTACTGCTATAATAGTTAGTTTTGATTGTCGTAGCATTATCTTTTTTTTATCGTCTTTCTTTTATTATTATTATTATTATTATTATTATTATTATTTATTATTATTATTATTATTATTATTATTATTATTATTATTAACTCAGAGATGCATTCTTGCTTTCTTTGTGACAATCATACCAAATGTTTTAAGAAGTCTCAAATTCCGTTACATAAAATATCTTGAGTAAAAGATTTTACATACACACAAACAAACACACACACACACACACACACACACACACACACACATATATATATATATATATATATATATATATATATATATATATATATATATATATATATATATATGCATACATACACACACACATACAGTATATCTTGTAATTTCCACAACGGTCCCGTGGATGAAGTATATAAAAAGTCCTCGCGTGAAAATAAAAGGAAATGGTACCAAGACTTTTAACTTTTATTCCAAAGTCATCTCCAGGGTATATATATATATATATATATATATATATATATATATATATATATATATATATATATATATATATATATATATATATATATATATATGTATATAACTGTATATATAAAGTACCACATTCCCATACAACTCAGAAGTTAACCCAAATTCCACTCTTCCTGTTCCCTTTTCATGACATTGGAAACACATCCCAGTTACCAATGTCTTGGTGAATTGAAGATTAATGGAGAAACCGAATCAGAAAAATAATCCTTAGAAGGTAGGCCTACTTCTTAAGGCCTGGCTGTAAATTGGTTCATTTTCTGGCCGGCATTTTGTCGTCCTCATCGTCAGCAGAAAATTAAGAGGGGATTTCTTTTTTCCTTCTTTTGCTAAATCCTTCGTTATCCGGATCACAATTAGTTGCTTGAACGAAAAGCGTGTCTCAGTATGGTAACGTTTTTGTGAAAATGAATATTTTTAATAAATCCTTGTTTTGAGGACGTTCAAGAAATATGAAAATAACTTTCTAATACTAAGTCCTTTATTTATCATACTATAGTAGACTGCACTAAATAGTATATCATGGTGAGGTAAATTCGAATAATAACATTTAATGACAGATCATCGGTTTGTGAGATAAAACCAATAGTTTCCCATGGCTAGGTTCTTCATAATGGGTTAAATAAAATGATTAATATTTCAGACGATCTGTTTTTGTTTATCCGGATTAAGAGCTGACGTCTTTAAAATGATTTCTACTGTAAGTCGTTCAGTTGTAGTCTTATTATTGATATATGTACGTCGATTATAAAACTTATGGAAAAAAATCACCAATGAGTCCTTTATAGCAGACTTCTCTGAGATGGATATATCGGAATTTTGAGAGAGAAAAAAAAAGCTGTGGTTATTAATATCCATATTTGATAATTGATTTAAGAATTATCATATGTCGAGATGAGATAAAAAGCCAGAAAATGCTGGAGCGTAAGTTAGTCAGATGTTTCACACATACACACATACATATATATATATATATATATATATATATATATATATATATATATATATATATATATATATATATATATATATATATATACAGTATAATATATATAAATAAATAAATATATATATATATATATATATATTTGTTTATATATATTATAAAATTATAAAATTATTATTAATAATCACAGCTTTTATATATATATATATATATATATATATATATATATATATATATATATATATATATATATATATATATATATATATATATATATATATATATATATATATATATATATGACTTTTTATCACATCACCGTGATTCATATACAATCAGTAAGCTACAAACGTCCTTTAATATCCAATTCGCTCTACCTCGGAAATAATATATTTTCATATATGTTACCGAAGGGGAATTTTTTAGTTGATAATAAGTTCGTCGTCCCGTGGGCTCGAACCAGCGAAGGACAAGAACTCAGGACTACAGTGGACGTATTAACCAAAGAGGCCATGTATATGTATATATATATATATATATATATATATATATATATATATATATATATAATATAAAATAAAAATAACGACCAGCACGGAACCAAATTCCTATTTACGCCCAAATACGCCAAATAAGCCTTGTAGAAATTCGACCTACTTTCCCCAAAATGAAAAAGTACTCTTTAAACCGAATCCCTATTTAAAGATCTAATTACATCTGAACTTATTAGAAAGCCGGGAGAGAAACGGGGAAAACGAAGCGTGACGGACCGACAAACGGCAGAACGGACGGGAGCAATGGGGTTAGCATTTTATCCCACGTCTCAGCAAGGATAATCGGTGCTGGAAATCCGCTGGAACCCTGGAAGACGAATGTCTCAAGCCGTTACGGAACTGCGCGGGAGAGTAATTTGTCCATGATGAATGGGAAGGGACAAGCGAAAGGAGGAAAAGAAGGAACGGTAATGAAGAAAGGCAAAGAGGGAGATGATGTAGAGCGAAGAGCAGAATAATGTAGAATGTGGAATAGAAGAAGAGAATAGAGGTAAAGAAAGAAACATATTTAAAGAATATTATAGCGTAATGATAAAAATGGTTAACTGGATGTTCGAATAAGGTAAAAAAAAAAAAGATTGATGATAAATATGGAAAAGGAAGAGGAACGCTAATAAAGATTACAAATGACAAATAATTCTGAAATGGGAAATAGAAAGGAACGAAAGTAAATGAAAAGAAGGAAGAAATATTCACAGGAAAATTATGGAGCAAGGATTAATGAGGAAACAAATAACAATTAGAATTAGGGATCACGGGAAAGAGAAAAGGTGACTGAAAAAGAAAAACCAAATTATAAAAAAAATATAACACTAACTTGAACGTAAATTAAATAAAATCAAAGGATTATCTGACGAAAATCCAGAAGAAAGAATGATTTCTTGGAAAGAGGCCGACGGCAAGATTTAAACGAAGGATCAGAAATTAACAAATATGGGAAAGTATAGAAAAAAATAGAACATTGTAGACTATATATATATATATACATATATATATATATATATATACTGTATATATATACTGTATATATATATATATATATATATATATATATATATATATATATATATATATATATATATATATATATATATATATATATATATATATATATATATATACATATATATATATATATATATATATATATACATACACACATATATATATATATATATATATGTGTGTGTGTGTGTGTGTGTGTGTAAGTATTGCCCCTCTAAGATATTAAACTTTCATGAAATCTTTCTTACCATTTGCCGAAAGGGTACACTCATTATTTTTACCCAGACACATTATGCCATTTAAAACCAGGTTGCATTTGTCCCCGACCCGGGACAGATGCCCGACATGTTTCGAGGTCGAAGGTCAAACCAAACTGGTCCTCTTACATCGCCTCAGCCATAACCTTTTTATTCTTTTATTTTCCTTTTATTTTCCCTTTTATTTTTCTTTTATTCCGGGAATCCATATTGCGCTTCTGTTGACCTGAGCAGGGTATTTTGTAAATGATAGTAAGTCGTCTGTGGTGGGTAGCTGTTAGGATGCAGATGGGCGAGAGGTTAGCACTAACCAAAAGTAATAAAGAGAGAGAGAGAGAGAGAGAGAGACGTATCAAGCACAACACTGCACAGCACGAATTTCACATTAAAGTTCTATTTACACTCCTGAAAAATAAATTATGTCAGTGTCGGGTCATAAAACCTCCCCACCCTTTCCCCAGTCCTACCCCCACCCCCACCCCTCTCAACAAACAACCTCTCTCCGCCAACACCACCCCACCCCTCTCAACAAACAATCCCTCTCCGTCAACACCACCCCCACCCCTCCCCAACAAACAACCCCTCTCCGTCAACACCAACCCCAGCCCCTCTCCAACAAACAACCCCCTCATTCAACACCACCCCACCCCTCTCCAACAAACAACCCCTCTCCGTCAACACCACCCCCACCCGCATCAAGGTAACCACCACCATCACCACCTTTCCTAACGCTATTCCTCTGTGCGTTAAACCTAATTTCTCGCTCCTCGTAGGAAAGTCGCATCTAGTCGTTCTGTGGAAGGCGCTTCTCGTCGTTCTAAGGAAGTCGCTTCGTGTCGTTCTGTGTGGACAAGCCTAGTTACAACTACCTGTTTAGCGGTCTTGTCGTCTCCCAAATTAGGAAGGGGATTATTAGCGCAACGGCGTAACTCAGTGGGTGACCTGACCACTGGATGCACTGGATTGGAGAAGATGGTCTTTCTTATGTGTTTCTTTACTTGGTTATTTAAACAGTGGTTGTATTGTGTTATTTTTAAAATTTTTGCTTTCTCGTATATTTTATTTTTTGTCGGTTTTTTATCTCGGGTTTTCTGTCTATTTTTTTATGAAAGTTTTTGGTAAAACATTTACATCATCTTTGCCTTGCACTTAATAATAATAATAATAATAATAATAATAATAATAATAATAATAATAATAATAATAATAATAATAATAATAATAATAATATCCTTCCTTTCACCTTAGGGCCATATACAGAAATAGGAGAGGAAGATACAATACAGCAGTACACAAAATTTAGATATCCGAAATCCAAAGTAACAATAATTAACAGTTACACTGCGTCTCTTTTTTTTTCAGTTTTAAGGTCTTGTTTGCATTTGTTGGTCGAGTTTTTTTTTCTCAGCTGTTTGGAGTTGAAACATTCATGTCTTTTCGAAACATAATCCTTTTTGGCTTTTGAGTCCTTTGTTTTATTTTTTCCAGAGCTTAATCCTGTTTTTTTTTTTTTAAAGAATGGTCTACATCGCAAATCTGAATTTTACGTTTTCTTTCTATTTTCTTCCTTAGCTTAGGAATCTCTTCTTCCATATTTTTTTTTTTGTTTTTCGACGTGAGCAATCGAGTACATGGAGCAAGTCTAAAGGGTTAATAATTTGCTAAAGAAACATACAAAGGACAGAATATCCACCAGTGAAACAGGGATTAAAATAGCGAGAAACAGAATGAGATTGAAAAGGACAAATATAAACGAAGGCTTAACATATGAATACATTAACAGATGCTTGAAAAATAAAGAAAAAGAAAATGTCCTGGCAAAGATGCACAGCGCAGTAAAGAGATAACAGGAAAGCGCTTGGTACTATTTCCTTTTATTTTTCCACTGGCTTTAGCTCATATATATATATATATATATATATATATATATATATATATATATATATATATATATATATATATATATATAAATATATAAACACACACACACACACACACACACACATATATATATATATATATATATATATATATATATATATATATATATATATATATATATATATTTTATATATACATATATATATATATATATACATATATATATATATATATATTTATATATATATATTTATATATATATATATATATATATATATATATATATATATATATATATATATATATATATATATATATATATATATATATATATATATATATATATATAGATAGAGAGAGAGAGAGAGAGAGAGAGAGAGAGAGAGAGAGAGAGAGAGAGAGAGAGAGAGACCTCCAAATATCAGACAAACAACAGTAAGTATTGTATTTTTTCCTGAAGATAATGAACACAATTTCCTCAGGCCAAAAGCCCCAAGCTCTCTTACTAAATACCCAGAAGCCATTAGAAATATCACCAGTCCCCTTTGAAAATACCCATAAACCCACTCGTAGGCAAAAGTGAAGTAGCATTTCGTTCATTAAAAATGTCGCCTCTTCTCACACTTTCCAATTATCTCAACCCGTGTCCGTATCGATGCACGTGACTGACTGGGATATTTAGAATTTGATGTATGTTTATACATAAATATTTATCTTTATGTAATATACATTTCAAAGATGAAATATATTTAATAACAGTAAAATACCTAACTTTTAAAGCCTCTGAATCGTTCGAAAACATAAACCAATAACATTTTGAAAATTCTGAGATGCGAACCGAACGCTTGGCTAAGCCTTCGGCCACTGTAACATCTGGACAGTGAGACAGCCAGAATGGGTTTGGTTGTAGTGATGTCATTGTCCCAGGACCCCGTTTGATGTGAACCTCTCTGGTTCAGGGAGGACCACGAGAAGGGGGCTAATGGAGGGAGGGGGAGGGATGAGAGGGGTAGAGCTCAAAAAAGAGTAATTAAGAAAGGGTGATGAATAGAGAGGAAGGAATGAAGAGAGGCATTTCTGTAATTTTTTTAAGGCTTCTCTGTGAAAGGCGGATGGACGAATTGCAGGTTATTTAAATAAAGACAAAAGTGTTTTGTCTTCATTTGCTGTGAATAAAGACAAAAAATAATAGGGCTTTTATTTTGCTTTTGTTCAAATACAGAATAATGAAAAAAAAAATTACTCTGATTAGAATAAAGGCAAGTGAAATATTTTCGGAAGCGTAAAAAAAAAAAAAAGAACTTAGTGGTGTTGGGTCCTTATGACAGCAGTTTATGTTTATATTCATGAATGCAAGGAATGTTTATTTTTTCATTGTCACTATACTTGCACATAAAATATTTACAGAAAGCGTGAATTAAAAGCCTTGGTGGATGTAGTCCCTTATAACTTCAATTTATTTATGCTTAGAAATGTAAGAAAATTGTATTTTTCTGTTGTAACTATCTGTGAACTTGAGAATCAGCTACTTTGATCAACCCTACTTAAGACTCACTTTTTGAATGGGAAATTTTCCTCCTTCCCTTTGGAGGAATTGGGTCAGTGTTCTCAATTTATGTCTCTCGCAAATCTTGATTTGTACGAGTTATAATTTCAGAACATAAGGTCAAGGATGTTGGCAACATTTAAAGT
>NC_089754.1:31259883-31282383 GCF_040412425.1 Macrobrachium rosenbergii | reverse complement strand
CTCTCTTCTAATCTCTTGCTTTTTTTAACTTAGGCTACATTAGACTAATAATCAAATACTTTTTTTACTATTATATATAATTATATATATACAGTATATATATATATATATATATATATATATATATATATATATATATATATATATACATCATAAGCGCATAAGAGCGTGCAGGTAAAAAATATATTATCCTGAATACTGGATACGAGTTCTGAAGAGAACTTAGCATATTCCCCGGTGTCATAATCAATCAGCACTGACCTTTACACCATTAGATTTTTTGCTCCAATTCGCTAACAAGAAGCCAACACTATCTCTCCCTCTGACAACACAAATCAACAGACGTCCCATGAACATTTGACCTTGTTCCCCTCTTCTTCAGGATCACAGCGTCCCACGGGCCGACTCCTTGTAATAGTTAGTTTCTTATCTCCCTGAAGGCGACACGCTCTCACGACTGAGAGTCGTAAGGACTGAGATTGAAGACAACCGACACAGTATCATTACGGTCAATCTTAGATGTGATTGTGACTCGTACAAGACGGTGCGCCGCGCCGTAGCACCTGCCCTGTTTGGTTCCCGAAAACATACTTGACATTTGTTTTAATCAGGAAGGTCCTTTGAATCCTGACAGATCCTTAAAATAGTTCTGTTTGCGCGAAGACTTACACAAACGCAAACGGAACACGTATCAGATTTCGGAAAAGGCGGCTGGTTTCAAGTGTTAGTGCGCACGCGTACCTTCACCATACTGTTTTCTGCATAGGAGATGAATATGACAGTTAATCCGGGAAAACGTTCTTTTAAGAAATATATTCGCGAGTTTGTTTAAACGGCTGTCAAACTAAATTATTTACAGATAAATATCTGTTTCGCACAAATGACTTCAGGTGCGCGGTATCCGTTTGACATTTTACAAGTTTACAAAATGTAGGCAATAGGGCAGGTGGTTTTCAGCAAACAAAAGAGTTATATTATACTAGAAATATACTTAAGTCCGGTAAATTCTTTAGCAAAAATTTAGTCATCACAGGAAAAACAATATAGCAAACCCAAGAAACGTGTAAAGTATTGTTTCTCATTTACATTCGTTATAAGAAAAACAGCAGAGCAACCTCAAGTAGCTAATGAAGTAATGTTTCTCACTTTCAGAATTTTTGTACTTTCTCGAGGTCGGGCCTTCTACTCTCCTTATAAGGAAAATTAAATCTACAAATCTGTTAACACAAATTGAGGATATTTTGTTCCTTAGATATTATTGTTAGAGTACGAGTGGGTATGTGTGTATTCGTATGTACCTGAGTTTACGCATGCTCGTAAATCACATAAATGCTGAACTCACCTGACATTAGGTGATAATGTTTGAGTGCTCATTGTTATTTCCTATCTCTTTATATTCATCTATTTATGAGATGTTATAAAAAAACACACATAAAATAAATTGGCATTTCATAGTTGGATAACAGATTACTGAAAATGAAAGGCAAAAAAGTGATACCGATTGAATTTTTTCAACAAGTGATGGACTTTATGTTAAAAAATTCTTCAGCGCAAGATTCTCCTTTTAAGGAAATATCATTTATGATTCCATCTTCCCCTTGTTGAACTGCATCATTAAATCAATCAGAAGGCTCTAGCAGGCAGGTTTTTTTTTAATTGATATTTTAGATTAATTCATAACCTTAGGCATGGCTTAACTTCAGAAATGGTCTACTTATGTGCATGAGCTCTATTAGGCATGGTCTTAACAAACAAAATACACTTCAGAGAATCATTTAAAAATTCTTATTTCCTAACAATAAATTTGGGTGAAACTGCAGGTTTTCTCGAGAACCATAACGACAGTTGCAGTAAGAGACTAATAGGTTTTTAGGTTTTTTAGGATGTAGTTAATTACTTAGAGAGAGAGAGAGAGAGAGAGAG
Organism: Macrobrachium rosenbergii; assembly: GCF_040412425.1. Taxonomy (NCBI): domain Eukaryota; kingdom Metazoa; phylum Arthropoda; class Malacostraca; order Decapoda; family Palaemonidae; genus Macrobrachium; species Macrobrachium rosenbergii. Next base: position 31,280,460 of record NC_089754.1, on the reverse strand, counting down.
AGAGAGAGAGAGAGAGAGAGAGAGAGAGAGAGAGAGAGAGAGGTGACAAGTGTCTGAAGTTACATTTATTTATATTTCTTGTTGTTAAAGGCAATAAAATGGGTCACCAAATAAAGTCGTGAGCAAAGGAGTAATGAGGACAAAGGAAAAGAATAATTTCAAAAATAATCTTGAAGCATAACCGAGGATTTAGCAATGATTATGAAGGAGAAAGTGGAGCCATCTACAAGCTAATATATCTATTGTTCTTTTTGCCTTTCCTGATGTTCACTTTTCCATGTAATCCTTTTAGTTTTCTGTTAAAGAAAACTATTGTGCCGACTTTGTCTATCCGTCCGCACTTTATTCTGTCCGCACTTTTTCTGTCCGCCCTCAGACCTTAAAAAACTATGGAGACTAGAGGGCTGCAAATTGGTGTGTGGATCATCCATCCTCCAATCATCAAACATACCAAATTGCAGCCCTCTAGCCTCAGTAGTTTTTATTTTATTTAAGGTTAAAATTAGCCATACTCGTGCTTCTGGTAACTATAGGATATGCCACCACCGGGCAGTGTTTAAAGTTTCATGGGCCGTGGCTCATACAACATTATACAGAGAACACCGAAAGATAGATCTATTTTCGGTGGCCTTGATTATACGCTATAGCGGCTGTACAGAAAACTCGATTGCGCCGAAAAAACTTCGGCGCATTTTTTACTTGTTTTATGTTATCCTTCGTCGCTTTCTTCCTATAATTATAATTTCACGAAAATCCAGTCTTTCGGAACAGAGTATTTATTATCTAAAGAACGGTCTTTGATAAACCTTAAGTCCAGTAGAAAGCTCTAGATATATCACTGAAAGAGTTTAACTAAATTTATTATTAATTGTCACGAAAAGTTCATCGACTTTGAAGCCTCATATACGCCTGGCTAATCCTCATTAGTCAAGTTGCCCAACTTTTCAGGGTTAGGTAACTAATCTACAAGAAATCTGACGCTCTTCCACTCTTTCGGAACCGTGAGTGAAAATAATATTTCGATAAAAAAAAAAAGAGAAAAATGATAGGAAAAAAAACTTCCTGCAACAGTTTGCACTTCATAGGTCAACTTCTTCAGGCATTTAATTGTTTCTGAAATAAGAAAAAAAAATTGTAAAAAAAACTTCCTAAGACTAAAGAGGACGTCTCTCGTTGTCGCCAGCCAGCAGGATGATGACGATAATGACGTCATTATAAACGCCATGGGCACAACCGACTGGGCAAAGCAGCCGTGCACAAATTCGTCCAAAAACCTGGTTTTATTGATTTCCTTTTTTTTTTTTTTTTGATGAGAGGTCTTTAGGGACTGGGGGTTGGGGGCCGAGTGAGGGGAGGGGATGGGGAGAGGAGGAAGAGGTAGTGCTCCAGATGGACCTGACACAGGGCTCCGAAAGCCAGCGTCCAGACAGCAAGCTTTCCATATGGTCAAGTCGTCCTCTGACCTTGTGTGTGTGTGTGTGTGTGTGTGTGTGTGTGTGTGTGGGTGTGTATGTGTGTCTCGCACCGCGATCATGAACTTCAGAGTACGTGTACCCCACAACTGTGCTCGTGCGCGCGATTTGCCAGATGTTGCGGAAACTGCATTTCGTCCCAGGGAAGAAGAAGAAGAAGGAGAAGAAGAAGAAGAAGACAGACAGACGGACATACTGGATTTGTGCCCATTGCAATTCATGGGACTACGTACTTCCTTCCTGCCAGCAACGATCGACGCCTGCTGGGTATCGTCTGCCTAGGCAAGATGGCATTGGGAGGCGTTTTCTTCTGGGCATTGCCCTCAGACCGAGCAAAGTTTGATGTAGTTATTTATTTATTGGGTTTATTTTACGTCCATTTAATTGCAGTAATTCTTAATATAATCAAACGTTGCTAGAAAGCCAAATATAAGATCGTTGTTATGTATTGAAGTGAGTCTTTAAAAAAAAATACTAGATTTTGATCAATCACGAAGTTACCCCTTTGTTTAGATAATAGATGCTAATTTTAATAAACAGCATAAAAGAGCAATAAAAAAAGTATACTTTCCCTGCAATGCGTTCGTTGCTTTTGTTATGTTTCAGGACAATATTTAAAGTCAGCTTAGCAGATGACAAATCTATGGACACTGTCATCTGCTCAAAACCGTGAAAATATCAAATTAAAAAGCCAGCGAACATGAGCAACAATAACCGAAAATCCTGCCATTAACCGAGCAGGGACAAAAATACGATTTGACTTTTCCTTCAGAGGGAAAAAAAGAATAAAGACTAAAAATCCTTCTCGAACGAGCAGCTGGCTGGAAGGAGAAAAGGGGTTTGCTCCTCCGTGGAGCCACGAGCTCCAAGCCACGAGTCGCGCACGAGTCAACTATCTAATAATGGGAAACTCTCGCACGCTAGATTGATCCCTGGGCGTCTTGGAAGGAGAAAATTCATCGACCTCTCACTTTCCTTCCCTCCGAAAACTCACCTCAACAATGATACAAAATCCGCACTTGTACCTTCACACATACGCACTTGCGCACGTGCAGACGAGTCAAAAGGCTTAAAGAGTGCTCCCCTCCTAGTCCTATCTATAGACAAGATAAGTGAGGAAGGGTTAACGGCCTCGCCTCAAAAAAAAATCAGTAAATGAAACCAGTCAGCAGCGAAGCTTATAGATCGAGGACTTGGGTTGTTCGTAAGAAGAAGAAGAAGAAGAAGAAGAAGACTCGGACGGGCCGTCGAAGGGGTTACCGTGAGAAGTATAGAGCATGCGCCGTGACACCTTCAAGGACAGGCTAAGGACACGGCAGGAATAATCTTGATACACTTATGCACTTGTTAGTCTTCCTGTGTATGGCTGGCCTACCGTGAACTAGCTGGTGGAAGACGTCGGCATGGAGAGAGAGAGAGAGAGAGAGAGAGAGAGAGAGAGAGAGAGAGAGAGAGAGAGAGAGAGAGAGAATGACAGTCATTTTTACAATGTTTTTATTCTATAATGTGCGTGATTTTCTTTCATTCATTTTGCTCTTCAAAACTGACTACGCATGTCTCAGAACCACATAAACTAATTCTCTTAAACTGAAATATGAGCTCCTGTAGTAGAGAGAGAGAGAGAGAGAGAGAGAGAGAGAGAGAGAAAATTTCCTTCTCAGGATTTCGGAAGAATTTTTTTATACGTCCACATACTAAGTATACGTTGTTTTCTCCATGTATCCTCTATCTCCATATTCCTTTCAATTCTCTCTATTCCACGCACCATTCTTCTACTTTCTTTCCCGTCTATTTAAGCATCTCTATATTTATTTCCTTGGACAGGATCCTTGACCAGCAAATACCGTAATCAAACGTAATTTTCAAACCCAGAAACTGCCCTTCCTTTAAGGATAACTTTTGATTTTCCTTCAAGTGCTTTTATCTTTTTTATTTTTTTTTTATTTTTTTCATTGGGGAATAGTATTCTACGTCCTTCCATTTTGATAAACATCTGCTTTTTTTTTTGTTCCCTTCTATCACTAACGGTCTGTTTTTGTTCATTTATTTCGATTTACAAGTAAGAAAATTATAACAATTTTGGTAAAAATACAGTGATATAAAACTTGAATCAGTACGATACTGTTCATGTCCTCAATATATTCTTGCGTATTTTATTTCCATTTTATATTTTCCATATTTCTATCATTTTAATCCTTTCTGATCTTATTATCTTCCCTTTCTTTCATTCCCTTTTTTCCTCAGAAGATAATCTACAGGTTAATCTCTCCCTTTATATTTTTCTTCTCTCTCATTTCCTGTCTGAACTTCTTTCCCTCCCCCCTTATCAGTTTTCCCTTTTCTGCTTCGCTCCGTTTTTATCTTGATTATGATCTGGCGACCATTCTCTCTCTCTCTCTCTCTCTCTCTCTCTCTCTCTCTCTCTCTCTCTCTCTCTCTCTGTCTTGTACATGGGTTGCTTATTATTTACTGATATCATAAAAGTATTCTTTCTCTTTCTCACTCTCTTTATTTATCTATATATTTTATATATATGTATATATATATATGTGTGTGTGTGTGTTTGAATGTATATATATATATATATATATATATATATATATATATATATATATATATATATATATATATATATACTGTATATATGAGTAAGAAACTATGTATGTATATATATACATATATATATGTATATTATATATATATATATATATATATATGTTTCAGAAATTTATATATATATATATATATATATATATATATATATATATATATATATATATATATATATGTTGTGGTGTAGAATAGATAGGGAAATTAAATAGAAAAGAGAGAGAGAGAGAGAGAGAGAGAGAGAGATAGAAAGAGAAAAAGTTAGGAGAGAGAAGGAGAGAAATAAGAGTAAAGAGAGAGGCAAAGAACACAGTGATAACGGCCAAATGCTTTTGTGTCGTGTTATCAATACGCAAGATGTTTACATTGCAGTATATCGTGTTTAAGCCATAAAAACAGTCGTAAAAATGGGAAATAATGGCCTCATGATTGAAGCCAAGCAAAACATGAGTCAGCACAGTCTAAATGCTTACAACAGCTGATTCTATAGTCCCGCCTTCTCCGGAAGGTGTTTTCGTGAAGTTCCAGGAATTTGGGGTTGACCCAAGTGATATACTTCTTCAACCTCCAATCAATTATGTGTGGGAGGGGTCTTTCCCACACCCTCCTAAGATCACCTCCTATCAAGTCCTCTAAGGAGAGATTTGAATCACACCCACTACAGTCCTTCCAATCAGCTACTTGAAGGGGAGGCCTTGCTGATTAATCCTTCCAATAAGGCTAGAAGGAGGTGGAGATTTACAGATAGCAAGTTTCCTGAGGGTTCAACGAGTGAGAGACCGACGAGGAGAGGAGAGTCAGAACTGTGTCCTTCAAGGAGAGTACTTCTCCCAATCGCTTCCGTGTTCCCCATAGACTGATTCAAGAGTGATTCGTTTCTATCATTGTAACTTGTAAAATTTGTACTGATCTTTATAATATTAAGTACTAATTAAAGTGAAGAAAATTACCGATCTCGTCTCTATACGCCTTTCTGAGAGATATCAATATTTAAAAGGAATAAATATACAAAGATAGCACATCATCCATGAAGGATCTGAAGGACACCTCGAAAGAAACCAAGGTAAGAAGAGAAAGACTAAAATCTATGCAAACATAAACGAAGAACGTAAAAAGAAGGAACAATAAAAACATTACAATTGGTGGCAGCTAAAGTGGATCCAGAAGGCGAGACGAAACAAACGAACATTAATGAAATTATCAGTGCAATTATTTAAGTTACAGTGAAACGAAATTCTACAAAACGAACTTAGATTTTTTTACGACGACGAACAAAATATATCAGAAGAAATAAAAATACTCCAGCGAATAGCAGCTTACAACAAGAATGTCGAGTGTGAATAAAACAGTTTAGTGCGTCCCGAAGCCAAAAGCATTTTGAACTGTTACCGTCAACAAATTGAGCAAGACGCCGACAGCGATAATAAGCCCAGTGTTAGCGACATTGCATCGAGTGATTGAAGAAAAACAACGTACAAACTTTCAACAAGATTCCGAAAGCGGAAAACCACCGCGGAAAAACAACGCAGACGTAGTGATCCGACAGCGAAACATTCACCGCCGAATGAACAACATTTAGCGATATCACGATATCAACAACACAACACAGTAAGGAATTTACTGTCCACTCTCTCTCTTAATAAATAAGTGAAGATATATTTTTTTTTGCATCTTGCTATAAGATTGAAGATTAAGAAAACTCTCTCTAGTGAATAAAATTCTTTTTGCATAAATACCAGCATTACTCTCTCTATGATAAATTAATTATTTAGTAAATAATTTAGATAGGGAATTAGCTATTTTTACTCGGTTGGTGATGATTATTTGAGAAGTTATATATGTAATTTTGTGTACTTATTATAATGAATTTTGATGATATGATGCCCAATTTCATATAAGAATTTATTTTGAGTATTGAAAAAGTTTTTAATTGTGCACTTGAACTCAATAGAGAATTTAATTTTTTTTTTTGTGTGACAATTTGACAAATTGTTTTTAATCTTGGTACAATATAACGAAAATTTTTTTTTTGATTGATGTACTCTGAGTGAAAAATTTTTTTGCGTGGACATGCAACGAGTATTTGATGAATTACTGAACACTGTTAAACATTCACATTACGATTTAAGACCGTCGACAATTAGACGAAGTCGAATTTCAAGACTAAATTCCCACTCCGCTGTAGTGCAAGGAAATACTAACAATAATAACACAAATAACCAGAACCAAAATAGTGTTAATCATTCTAATACTACTAACAATAATAATAATAGTAACAATACTAATAATACTCGCACATTACAATTTTTTAATATGAACCAGGCGGCCGTCATAACAACCGCCACTCGCTTCTGTGGACAGGTGGATGATTCCAATCCTGACAAAGCAGACTCGAAGCCTATACTGTAAATCATTGGCTAGCAGATGCAGATAGTCGTATAATTTCAGGGGGAATAACAGATGAAAGAGCTAAGATAAATGAAGCCTTGTTGCTCGTCAGCTCAGAACATGGAGACGCACATAAAACTTTGAATTCCACAAGTTTTAGCAAACTTAATAACTATGTAGAATTTAAAGAAATTTGTTTATCACTCTGGGAACCAGTAAATCAGACTGACGGTTTATATAACCTAACTAGATTTCTTAACCCACAATATAAAACAATTGCTAATTTGTACGCAAGCGTGGAGAATGCAATAGAGAAAATAAGCGAAGATTTAGAGAAGACAGGTATTACTATAGGAGACAAGGATCAGTTTGGGGCTAGTGCCCAGAAATTAGTTGAGCTACGGCATGTATTAAATTACGTGTCATTTGGAACCATATATAATATTCTTGGAGAAGAGGAAAAGAAAGCTTTCAGAAAAATAAAACTTGATCCCAGAAAAACAAGCCTTCAAACATTGAAGACAATGAGAGAAGAAATCCAAAGGAAAGAGATAAATCTATCCAAGGAATTCGGGGAACAACAGAAGCACAAAATGAAAGGAAAGTCAGAAATAATAATCCTAATTTTAAACTGAATAATAAATTCTATGATAATTCCAGACAAGCAGGAAATAGACCAAATACCTTCCAAGGAAATATGCCCAAAATACTAAAAAAGAAAATGGAATCCAGATCAAAGGGAAGAAACAATCTAGCAAAGAGTGGACCACACAAACCTTATAGATATGGTCACAACTCAAACACAAACACTTCAACCCAAGGGAACTATTCCGCTCAAGGGGCGAGACCCAAGACAGCCTGCGAAAATTGCGGGTATACAAATCATTTTACAAATGAATGTAGAAAACCTAGAATCTGCACGGTTTGTAAGAAAATAGGACATTTAACAAAGAATTGCTGGTTTAAAACACAAGAAGGAAATAAAGAAATAGTTGAATTAAGTAGTAACCGCTCAGCATCAAATAAGTCTTCAAATCAATGACAATTTATCCCTACCCAGAATACCACAAGAAAGTCCCTTCAAGAAGATAAATTAAGAGAAGAATTAGCAAATAGGAGAAGTGAAGGTTCATCCGCACTATCCATATTGCAGAGTAAAGAAGTAGTATTTTCCATGGATGAAGAAGAAATAATCAGAAAGGATTTACCTATCATTAAAATTCCAATACAGAATAAATTATGTACTGTCCTATGGATTCAGGTAGTACTGTAAGCATAATAGATAAACACACATTAACAAGTTACTTAGGCGTTAAAGAAACGCTAATTCAGGGTCAAAACAAGATAATAAAAGGAGTAGCGGGTAAACAGATAAAAGTTTAGGCAATGTGAACTTAGAAATAGACCTTTCGTCACATAAAACTGTTGAAAGTTTTATAGTTCTAGAAGACAGGTTCTTTCCCGCACAGGTGTTGTTCTCATATAAATTAATGAAGAAATGTGGAATTCTACTGAATTGCCGAGAAGGAAGGATTAACGTTACACAAGATAATAAAGAGCGTATGCTTTACGCTTGAAGAAGAAAAGTTTCACCCAAATCTGATCAATTTGTCTGAGACGACTTCAACAAGCGACAAAAGACATACAGAAAATAACTTATCATCAAGAGAACAATCAAATTAAAATGAATGGTAACGGAAAGGAGAATTTCCAAAATTACAGACTAGAAAGATAAGATGTGCACATCCAGAAATTATACCCTCCTACAAAAGAAGTGACCCAGAAATAAATAAAGGTGATCTCCAGTGTTCTGAATATGACAAGGAACAAGACATTTATGAGGATAATTATGCAGAGATAAATACAGAACATTATAGCAATGTAGTAATCAGCTATGATAATGAAGGGAAATTAGTAAATGAGGTACTGTTGTTAAACAAAATAAATAAAGTAGATATAAATGATATAATAGCAGTAACTGAAGAAACTAGTATAGATGCAGAACATTGTTACTTTGCAGAAACAAAGATGAGGAAGTATGTTGTGTAAGCACTGCTGATGATAATAAAGTACAGTTAATACTAAACAGACAGGTAATTTTGCATCCAAAGTGTTTAACAAAAATACATCTAAGGGGAAAAGAAGAGATAGGAGTTAAAGATGTTCTTTTACTAAATGAAGAGTTACCAGAATTTGTCAGAATGGATAATTCTTTAGTCCACATGAAGGGTGATACTTGTGAAGTTTATGTCCAGAACTACTCAGATAACAAACTAACACTTTATGCAGGCATTATCTTTTGTAAAGGAATACCTATTAACAATCCATTACTAACATTAGAAGAAGAAGCATTTTTCTCTGTAACTGGTCAAACATCTGAATTAAGCAAAGAAGTGAATAAAACAGATTTTCCAGAAAACAAAGATAGATTAATTCAAGTATTAGAAAAATACAGAGATGTAATAGCAATAGAAGGAGATAAATTAGGTAGAACAAATGTCCTAAGGCATAAAATTGTATTAGATGATGGAACAAAACCATTCTTTATTCCTAATTACAGATTACCAATAAGCCAAAGTCCCATAGTTGATAATTTGATAGAAGAAATGAAGAAAGATGGGGGTAGTCATTCCTTCTAAATCTCCATATAATTCTCCATTACTACTTGTTCCAAAGAAAGATGGAAATTGAGACTTGTGATAGACTATAGAAAGTTAAATTCCAACACCATCCCCGATAGAATGCCAATGCCAGTGATTCAAGATATGTTAGCTCAGTTAGGAGGTGCAAGGATATTTTCATCTTTAGATTTACTTAGTGGATACTGGCAAGTACCTTTAGACGAAGAGTCGAAACCATTCACAGCCTTCAGCACACACAAGGAACACTTGCAATTTGAAGTCATGCCATTTGGACTCACTTCGGCTCCTTTAACGTTTGTTAGATTAATGCTTCAAATATTAGGGGATATAGAAAATGTTGCAGTTTACTTAGATGATGTTATCATTTTTAGCAAAGATTTAGAAAGTCACCTCAAAACATTAGAAATAGTCTTGGAAAGATTAAGAAGAGCAGGATTAAAAATCAAATTAAAGAAATGTCAATTATTAATGAAATCTTTGGAATACTTAGGACATGTAATTAGTGAAGATGGTCTGCAGAATGCAAGCAGGCAAGATAAAAGCAATAGTTGAATATCCAGCTCCTACCAATTTGAAAGCATTGAGAAGATTCCTAGGAATGGTAGGCTACTATAGACCTTTCATTAAAGGCTTTGCTACAATAGCCAAACCATTAACAGAATTAACAAAGAAAGATGTCAAATATGAATGGAATAAAGAACAAGAGACAGCTTTCCAAACACTAAAGAGTAAAATGACCAGGAATCCTGTACTAGTCTACCCAGATTTCTCGAAGGACTTTTTACTTAGCCTGTGATGCATCAAGTACCGGGCTAGGGGCTGTATTATTACAAAAGGACAAAACAAGAATGAGAGCAGTATATTATGGCAGTAGAGTTTTGAATGCTGCAGAGAAAAATTATAGCACAATAGAAAGAGAATGTTTAGCATTATACTGGGGTCTAAGAAAATTTAGACACATAATTTTAGGACATAAAGTCAATGTACTTACTGATCACAAACCAATTTGTGATTTGTTTAAGAAGAGAACTTTACAAATAACATGAAGTTCAATAGATGGTTCATTAGTGTGTTAGAATTTGCACCAGAATTCAGATATATCCCAGGAAAATTTAATACACTAGCAGATGCATTATCCAGAGCCCAAGAAGAAACAGAGAAATGTATTACCACTAATACTTTTTGTTTTAGCTGTCAAGTGGTAGATTTAGATTTGGAAAGAGTACAAATACAACAAGGAATGGATACAGAAATCAGGCATATAATAGGACAACTAATGACAGATGAATCTTTAAAACCTGATTTTGTTTTAATCAATGGATTACTGTATAAAAGACCAACAGAGAAGAATGGTTATTCTCGACTATACATCCTGAAAACACTAATCAGAGAAGTTTTAGAACTAACACACTCATACAAGTTAGCAGGACATCCAGGAATCAAAAAGACAACTAGAATCCTAACCAGAAACTATTTTTGGCCCCATTGTAGTGAGGATGCCAAGAACTTTGTACAAAATTGTGTAGTTTGTAATAGAAATAAAGGTAACGTAAATCCAAAAGCTCCACTTGAAAAATACCCATCAGAGTTGAATCCATTTCAGGTCGTATCTATGGACTTTTAGGTCCATTTCCTACAACTGTTAGGGGAATAAACAAATATTAGTCTTTTTAGACTATCTAACAAGATATGTAGAGATTGTACCAGTAAGAAATAGAGATGCAATTACAGTAGCAGAAGCTCTTAAATCTAGAATTATTACGAGACATTCATGTCCCCAAGTTCTTCTTTCTGATAACGCAGCAGAATTTACTAGTGAACTTTTAAGAAAATTATGTGAATTTTATGAGATAAATAAATGTCAAATCACAGCATATAAAACCAAGTTCAAATGGAGCAGTAGAAAGAACGAATCGTAAGATAAAGGATATCCTGAAAACTTTAGTTAAACCTAATACAGAAGACTGGGATTTAGCTTTGGAAGACGTACAGTTTACTATAAACAATACTGTAAATGAGACAGTAGGAGAATCACCACACTACTTGTTATACGGATACGAGAAGAGACTACCAAATACGTTACTAGATGATGCAACACCACCCCGACATACTTATAACTACGATGACTATATTGCCTGGAAAACTAGACGTACATATGAAACGATCAAACAGACGAGGACTAGACTTAAGGAAGCTCAGAGTGTCCAAGCAAAGTACTATGACAAAAATACAGCTAAACCAAAAATTGTAGTAGGTGCTCAGGTATATGTTCAGAATCATGTTCCAGAAGGTCCTAATGTAAAAGTATCCGCAAAGTTCCAAGGTCCTTATAGAGTATTAGAAGTGTTGAAGTTAAATAAGCTAAAGATCATAAGTGAGAGTGATCTAAAGGAAAGAATTGTTCATACCAATCATGTAAAGGTAATAAAAACAGACTCTTGGTCCAATAAGAGAATAGTTGAATTATTGAAAGACGTTGAACAGGAACCAATAAATAACAAATACAATTTAAGAAAAAGATAAATTTATGTAAAGTGTTGAACTATTAGATATAAACAATGTGTAGGCATTAAAATATCTGATAAGGCTTATTCTTACAGATACAAACATGCGGTTCTTCTTGGTTATCATAACACTGCTTTATGTGTCATCTGAGGTGGTGATCCGGAAGGGTGCACTACTAGAGAAAAAGGGATCTGTGAAATTAATAAAGGACTTGGGCATAGTGAGTATTGACATTACATCAGTGCTTATCAATGAAATGACATTGAAAGATGTCCAAAGGGAATTAAAATCATTAATTAGGAAAAGTGAAAATAACAGTGTTTTACCATTGTTGAAAAAACTAGATAATGACATAGGAAGTGTGTTAAATACAAGATCCAAACGATCCCTCTTACCTTTTATAGGAACAGCATTTAATCAATTATTTGGAGTCGCGACAGACTCTAATGTAGAAAAAGAAAGTGCCCGTATAGACAAACTGGAGAAATGGGCAGCAACTAGAGGCATTGTGTTAAATAAGATTATAAGCTCTCAAAACTTAAACAGTAATGAATTGAAAAAAATAAAGGAATTTATTAATCAAGTGAACACAAACATTACCAAAGAAATTAAGATAATAACAGATGAACAACATTTAAGTACATTTATGAACAATGTTAGAATTGTATTGCAAGACCATAAAGATCTATTAAATGCCATTTTGTTAGCCTATAAAGGAATATTAAGTCCAACATTAATAAACCCAAGAGAATTAGAGGGCATAATTAGTGATTTTTGGTAGAAGGACATTATACCCCTATGGTAAAGGATATAATGGTCTATTATAATTTGATAACCACCAAGGTAGTTAAGAATAAGATCCTTCTAATTCTACCTTTTAATCAAAAAGAGGCAGATGTACTGATGTCCATACATCCTTTTCCCATGTTGATAAAGGAAAACGTAATTATCTCAAATGTCAACCACATCAATTTTGCATTAGAAGAACATGGACTAATGATGTCATTTATTACTGATGCTCAATTAAGAGATTGTATACTTTTGAAAGATAAAGAGTATATTTGCAACCTTGACAACCTGTATGAAACTACTAATGCCTATCCCTGTGTTCAAGAAATAATTGAAAACAAGAATCAAGAGACAGTACTGTGTACACAATTATCCAAACATGATTTTGTTTCCATTATAGTAGAACAGTCAGTTTTTGTTTACACTAAGTTCAGTAACAGCAACTATTAATTGCCATAATGTAAGTACTGAAATTAATTTCAATAATGTCCATGCTTTTGATAAGACTTGCAAGTTAGTTATTCCTAATAAATTATATTATGAACCTCATGTCTTCACAGAAATCACAATCCATAAAAATAAGCCCTACATGAATTACTCTAGTGAAGTTAAAGAATTTAAACTGTCTCAGTTAGAGTTAAAACAGATAAATGAGTTGGCTTTAGTAGATGAATTTTTCTATTACAAAGAAAATGTTTCACCAATTCTGTCTCTGTTCAATTTGGTCATAATCATTATTGTAATAATAGTGTTTGCAATTTTGGTCAAACGTGTGGTAATTTCAAATGTTGAGCAGATTATAATAGAAATAAAGAGGACCAATGAAGAGTAAAATGATCTTATACACATAATTTGCTGCTGAATTCTTTATGTATTATTGTTTGCATTGTGTGTTAAAACAATTAACCATTTTTACAGTATAACAATTCATTATGTATATATATATATATGTATGTATATGTATCTCTTTTGATTCATGATATATGTGAGTTTTCTACCATATATTCTTAATTGATTTTTTTGCATTAGTGCATTGACACAGTTTGTGCAATTTAAATATTTTTTGAGAATTGACTTGATGGGCAATCATATAAATGCTTTATTTTATTTGTGGTTTTGTAATCATCCATTGAAATATATTCTTTTTGTCACACTGAGGGCAGTGTGAGGTAGCGTGACCGAGTGATGTTGTGGTGTAGAATAGATAGGGAAATTAAATAGAAAAGAGAGAGAGAGAGAGAGAGATAGAAAGAGAAAAAGTTAGGAGAGAGAAGGAGAGAGAAATAAGAGTAAAGAGAGAGGCAAAGAACACAGTGATAACGGCCAAATGCTTTTGTGTCGTGTTATCAATACGCAAGATGTTTACATTGCAGTATATCGTGTTTAAGCCATAAAAACAGTCGTAAAATGGGAAATAATGGCCTCGCGATTGAAGCCAAGCAAAACATGAGTCAGCACAGTCTAAATGCTTACAACAGCTGATTCTATAGTCCCGCCTTCTCCGGAAGGTGTTTTCGTGGAAGTTCCAGGAATTTGGGGTTGACCAAGTGATATACTTCTTCAACCTCCAATCAATTATGTGTGGGAGGGGTCTTTCCCACACCCTCCTAAGATCACCTCCTATCAAGTCCTCTAAGGAGAGATTTGAATCACACCCACTACAGTCCTTCCAATCAGCTACTTGAAGGGGAGGCCTTGCTGATTAATCCTTCCAATAAGGCTAGAAGGAGGTGGAGATTTACAGATAGCAAGTTTCCTGAGGGTTCAACGAGTGAGAGACCGACGAGGAGAGGAGAGTCAGAACTGTGTCCTTCAAGGGAGAGTACTTCTCCCAATCGCTTCCGTGTTCCCCATATAGACTGATTCAAGAGTGATTCGTTTCTATCATTGTAACTTGTAAAATTTGTACTGATCTTTATAATATTAAGTACTAATTAAAGTGAAGAAATTACCGATCTCGTCTCTATACGCCTTTCTGAGAGATATCAATATTTAAAAGGAATAAATATACAAAGATAGCACATCATCCGCGAAGCGATCTGAAGGACACCTCGAAAGAAACCAAGGTAAGAAGAGAAAGACTAAAATCTATGCAAACATAAACGAAGAACGTAAAAAAAGGAACAATAAAAACCATTACATATATATATATATATATATATATATATATGCATTCTAGCTTGCGTTGTCATATCAGCAATATGTATGATCTTAAAAATACTCTTTCTCTCTCTCTCTCTCTCTCTCTCTCTCTCTCTCTCTCTCTCTCTCTCTCTCTCTCTCTCTCTCACACACACACACATAAGTGTATATAATTATATAAATGAATAAATCAAAATATTAGTATATGTCATTTGCTATTAATACGATCATATCTCAAATTCTTCCATTCTTCTGGTTTTAACGTATTTACATCATCCTTTCATTCTTAAGTATTCCCTTCTTCCTTCTTCTTCTTCTTCTTCTTCTTCTTCTTCTTCTTCTCCCCCCGCCCACGCGTCGAGAGCGCGGATGACGCACGCCCGCCCTCAGGCGGTTCCCAGACTCCCGGACAAGAAAGAACGCCCACCACAAGCGACTTGTATTTATTGTTCTCTGCTTCTCCTTTTTATCTTTATAATTTTTGTTTTTGTTTCTGGTTCTTTTCTGTGTCTTCCTTCGATGATATAGTTTTTTTTTTATTTTAGAGATTTTCTGGGATAGTTTTTTTTTATTATATATATGTTATTTTTAATTTTGGTTACTTGAAATAATTCTCATATTTTGTAGGTTTTTCATTTAACATTTTTGGGTGAGATTTAAAATGTCTTATATTTCTTGCTCAGTTCCAAATAATCATTTCTAAAATGCCTTACTTATTTTTTATTCTATTCTGAGTCGTTTGATGAAATTCTTTTAATGGCAATGTAACTATTTTCTTATTTCACTCTTGATTTTATAACAATTTGAAATAATTAGATTTGTGATCTGTAACTACTACTCTCAGACATATTCATATCTGCATGCTTGTACAGTATATAAACATGTTTATGGTAGGACATACAAGTAAGCAATTTTTATATACACACATATGTATATATATATATATATATATATATATATATATATATATATATATATATATATATATATATATATATATATATATACGTATAATATACAATAAATATCACAAAAGGATATATATATATATATATATATATATATATATATATATATATATATATATATATATATATATATATATATATATATATATATATATTCTCCTTGGTAACAAATCCATCGTGAAATAAACGCTCGTAAAACCAAGTCAAAAGCTTATAGTTTCCCGAAAGAAGAAGAAGAAGAAGAAAAGGAGTCACAGATGAAAGATAATCAACTCCACCGTGTTCGTCGTATCTCTTCGCGCGCCTCCAAGACGCCACCTGTTGGGAAAGATGATGATTACTGCCGCTTCCGCCCAGGACACACGTTCGCCCAGACCACAAGTCTCTTTTAGTCTTCTTGCCTCGGGACTTCTGCTGTTCTTCTTCTCCTCCTCCTCCTTTCCTCACTTCTCTACCTCCTTCCTTCCTTCCTTCCACCTCCTCAGGGAATAGAGGGGATTCTTCCTCCTTTTCCTCCTCTTCTTCTTCCTCCTTTTGTATATCTGAACAATGTCATTAAGTACTCACATAGGAAAGCATTCTAATACCGCTATTATTACTAATAATACAATTATTAATCTCAAATAATAACACTACAACTAATGCCAATAATGTTTTTAACGTTTGTGCTTCCAATAACGCTGGTATAGTTGTTCTTACTACTACTATCAAAACAGCCAGTGTCACTTGCAATATCGATATTACTAATATTACCACTAACTACAACTGTATTAAAAACTAAGTTTCTTATATGAACTATTCTGTGGCTGCTATAAAGACTGCTAAATAGCAATTAATTTCCGTGTTTAAGATGATACTGACTGTTGTTGAATTTAGCAATCTTTATAGCAGCTACAAAATAGTTCATAAAAGAAATTTAGTTTCTAATACAGTTGTAGTTTGTAGTAATGATCGTAATATTGCAAGTGACACTGGCTGTTTTGATAGCAATAGTAAGAACAACTATACCAATGTTATTGGAAGCACAAACGTTAAAAACATTATTGACATTAGTTGTAGTGCTACTATTGAGATTAATAATTGTATCATTAGTAATAATAGCATTATTAGAATGCTTTGCTATGTGAGTACTTAATAACATTGTTCAGATATTTAGTACAGAATTTAAATTCTGAATAAGAGAAAAATAAAATTAAATCGGACATAATATTCTTATAACACAAGAATGGCCTAAACTATTATTGATAAGTTACCGCAGATAAGCGTTGTTCATATTTTTATTCAATTTTAATACTTACCCCCAGCGAATAAAAGTCGTTTAACAGAGAAAAATAAGTCAGCTATATTAAAAGGTCAGTGTTAGGAACAATTTTGTACTAGCATCGTACTTTATACTCTGGGAAATTAGCAAAAGAAGACAAACATATTTGAGGAATTAAATCTGTTTCACTTTGCATAAGGTTTTCCCAGTTTTCATACTTTAGAAGAATATGTATAGTATTATTTCGACCTCCCAACGTATAGGCTCTCTCTCTCTCTCTCTCTCTCTCTCTCTCTCTCTCTCTCTCTCTCTCTCTCTCAATGTATAGTATGTATTCATATACACACACACATATGTATATGTATATATACATATATATGTGTGTGTGCATGTATGTATGAATATCTATACATGTGTGCGTGTATGTGTGTGTATGGAACCGGTATATAGGTTAAGCACTTAATCAATACCTCATGGAATTAAACGGTTCATTGAATCCTTTGTGAGAAAATTTCCCAGCCATTTGGTCAACAGATGAACACAAGACACCTGCCAGTTGGCAAAACAGATTTGGTAGTGAATAAGGGGAAATAAGAGAGAAAAACGAAGAAAAAGTGAAACAGTTTTTAATACCATTACACCAGGTTTTTGTTCATTCAGTCGGGCTTCAATGATAAATTAATTACTTTATTTTCATTTTGATGTTTTATTACAGTGTGAAATAAGTTAGTAAAAAGGAGAATTGTTTTCTTGTGTCATGTTTAAGGAGTCGTGGTGAAATTAAGCCATAATTGTTGTCAATCTCATTTTGAAATTTATTTCGTTTTGGCTGTTATGCTTGTATTTATTCTTGTAACAATAGGAACGGTTGAACCTAACAGACACAGGACAAGTGAATGAAAAACCATCCATTTTAGTCCAGGCCAAGAAACTCCTCTTAATATCGACCCCTATAATACGACTCGGAAAAAAAAAAAATGTCGTGAGCCTCTCCACAACAATATCTCCCATAGAAAGGGGACGACCTATTCGTAAACAATAGCAGGAGTGGACCTCCGTCAGAACTCGCAGGATCTCGATTTCCTCTACACAACCCGTAAACAATGGGCATTGGCGAATTCATAGTTCAAGGTTACGGAACGGCGTCCGATGGATGGCTCGGGGGTCTCTGTCTCTAAAAAGCCAAGGTCCAGAGACCGTGGGGAAACATACATCCTGGCTCTTGGTGGGGATGTATTTTGGGAACAGATTTTATTTATAAGAGGGAAGTTTCGAGTTTTAGTTGAAGGAAATTCTGCTTTAAAGAACGGAGAATGATTGAGAGGTATTTTCACTTAGGGAGTGGGGGCTCACAGTCGTCTCACATTCACTGGGGAAAAGAACAATTTGACAATACAACTAAAGGTGTTTTTTAAGAATAATCTAAATGACAGTTTTAAATCTACTACATGTTTTTAAGATGATAATTTCCGGCATCTGGTGAAAGTATGATTAGTTCTGATAATGACACCATTTATTATATTACCGATAAATTTGCATCAAACATTTTGCACAAGTTTAGTACTTAAAGAGCGTGATATGAACCATAGCACAAATAATTATGTATGATCAGTATACAAGAGATCACGCGCACTTACAGCAAAGTAGCAAAATAAACACAACCACAAGTTTTTAGTTAAAGAACCGCCGTGATTTGACAGGTAAGGTCTTTCAGCTATCTTACGTATCCATATCCTGGGGACAAAGCCTTTTCTTTTATCACATATTTCTCGTAAATGCTTTCAAATTCAGTGAGAGAGAAATAGTCTCCTAAATCTCACAAAAAAGTAAGTTTTCTAGATTTGCCTCCAGCTTGCATCGTTTGTCGTGATGTTTAACTCATATCTTCTTATGATTTTATTTTTCCTTTTTTTTTGTTTTCCTTCCTGTGACCTTTGTTAGATTAGAGCGTTTGCGTGCAAGCCTCTTTGACCTTTACATAAGAAAGCTCATACGCGTGACATGGGACACAAAGTCAGACTTTGTGATCACTTTTCAGAGACGCCAGTAATTGCAGTAAATATTAATTTAGGACGATAACAAAAATATTAAACTGACGACACAAGTAATTCTCATAAAACATACACCAAAACTCTTCGATTATGTCATTTGACTTAACTAACTTTCTATATCGTTGCCAGCAGAGTAAATCAGTACCAGGGATAAGTGTGGCCCCCGTCCCCCTCCCTACCCCCCCACCTCCCCCCCTCCCAGGTCATTCATTAAAAGCACAGGATCTCGGCATGAAGGTATTGCAACACAACATCAGGTGCACCGGGTCACGCAGGTCAAGGGCAGAGTGTGTTGCCCTTGCCCTTAGGGACTAAGCTCCTTTCCTGCCTCCTCCTACCTCCTCCTCCTGGCTCCTGTTTCCCCGAGAGCTCCTACGGGAGCAACAGGAGCAGATGGAAATTGACGTTGCCTCCGAAGTATTTCCGGAGTAACGTCCTCTCAGGAGACGGTATGGTCACGAAACGCCCTCCTCTTAATCCTCCTCCACCCCCTCCTCCTCCTCCTCCCCGGGCCTTCTTCAGGAGGCAGGTTAATTTGGTTCACGGTAATGCAATCCTTCCTGCCGTGTGTGCGTGAGGAGGCACCCCCCTCCCTACTTGATAGAGCATGAGGCTCGCTTTGATCGTTTTGTCTGATTGCATCACTGAATGTTATTGTTCTCCGATGCCAGGTTAAGGATTACTCTTAGCTATAAGTTTTATTTCTGCGTAAGACTGACTCTTGTAGGTAATGATCTCTGTACTGATTTTATGGGATATTAACCAAATCACATAGGTTCTATAGTTATTGTTAAGACATTTCAAACTCACTCTTCGTTAGTCTCATAGGGAGTAGAGAAGGAATTGATCCTTCGCAAAAGGTTAAATTTTATTCCCAGTTATAAGTTTTAATTCTGTGTAAGACTTTGACTCTTGTAGGTAATGATCTCTGTAATGGTTTCGTGGAGTATTAACCAAATCGCATATTATCTTGTATAGTTACTTCTAAGACATTGCCAACTCACTCTTCGATAAGTCTCATAGTTCGTAGGGAGTTGATACTTCGCAAAATGGTAAGTTTTATTCCTAGTTATAAGTTTTAATTCTGCGTAACCCTTTGGCTCTTGTAGGTAATGATCCTTGTAATAATTTCGTGGAATATGAACCATATCAAATACGATCCTCCACAGTTACTACTAAGGCATACCAAACTCAGTCTTCGGTAGTCTCATGGGGATTTGATCCTTCGCAAAAACCATCAGAACTCTATGACGTCGACTTGAGGGAAATCAGAGAGCAAACACCACCAACAAAGGGAAAACAAACAACCAACTACTCAGGAAACGATCTACCACAGTCATGTTAATCATATGGGAAGGAGATGATGGAGGATGGCAACAGTAATGGTCTCATTCCTAGAAGCGATTCCCATCCACTAACCATTACGCTCATATCTGATGCCATCTCTTCGTTTCGACTTCACAACGACTTCTGAAGGAGCACTTTCAGTGCAGTTTCTCTCCTTAACTCCTGAAGGGACTTTGCAAGGAAAGGATCTCTTTACTTATTCAGATTAAGGAGTATATGCTTCATATGGTCCTTCGGGAGAAACGGAAGCCACGCGTCGGAGAACTGGCACCTCCGCGCCGTAGGTACAGGTGTACCAAGCAGCTGACTTTTCTGGTTATAAGAACAGCCTCGTAATCTCGGATAAAAAAAAAGGAAGAAGTAAAAGAAAAAAGGACATAATTGATGTCAGGTGCGAGCGAC